>NC_141360.1:1072500-1227500 GCF_057382095.1 Aulonocara sp. 'chitande type north' Nkhata Bay | reverse complement strand
GAACTACAAAAATACACCAGTAAACATGTGAACACAACCAACACGCTTCCAAGACCTGCACATCTGGATATCAGACACATCTGAAACTGCAGATCCATCATTCTGCCTGCTGAGCTGTGACATGTTCCTACAGCTTTGTGTTTGTATGACAGTGCAGCGCTCACAGCTCCACAGCAGTGCTCTCTGCGGCTACGTCCACACTGATCCGGAGAAATGTTTCGTCTGAAAACGCTCCGCGTCCACACCAGCATTTTCAGTCGTCTTCACAGAGTTGTGCGTCCACATTGAAACGTCTGAAAACGCTTACGTTCCAGTCCTGCGCATGCGTGAAGATTCGACCTGCCTCATTTCCGTCTGCCGCTTATTTACTCTCCGGCTCTTTGAAACGTGGCGGCAGAATGTCGAGGAAAAGCAGCGAGTTCTTTAAATGGACTCACAATGAGGAGGAGCTGTTGCTGCGAGTAACACAAAAGTACAACGTTGCAAAAGCGAGTGAGAGTTAAAGAATTTGAAGAAAAGCTCTCTGCAGCACGTACAGACTGATATTCATCTTTAACAGGGCTGTCAAACAGAACAGCTGCTGTGTAACGCCCTCTGCTATCTTAGTTTAATTGGTCACATGACTGCATCACATGACCAACACGCATCATCGTTTTAGAAAGGCTCCGGGTTCGCTGTCCACACTGCGACACGAAAACTGCGTTTTCAAATGTTTCCGCTTGGAGAGCGTTTTGAAAACGCCGTCTCAGTGGGCGGGAGGCCAAACTGCAGCGTTAGAGCAGCTTTGGTGTTATCAACTAATGTCAAAGTGTGAGAAGGTAATAAAAAAGGAATCTACTTGCTGGCATCATGGACACAAACATGTTTTCCTCCAATTCCTCACAGGAAGAATGTCCTGGCTTCAAATCCATCGGAGCCTTTATGTGTGGAGTCTGACTAACTGGCAAATGAGCTACAGGTATGAATGTGAGCACAGATGCTCCATCATCTTTCACAGCAGTCTGACCAGGACAAGCAGAAGAAAACAGGTACTGGTGTTTCTATAGGAAGTATTTAGTTTCCTAATGAAGTATTTTATGATACTAATGTGTTTAAAAAGAAGTGAAAACTTTGTAGAGTGAAGTTTGGAGGTCTGATGTGAGCAGAGAAACTCTTCCCTTCATCACCGACGGTCTGCAGACCCTCGTGTCAGCGCTCTGTCTGCTGGACAGGGAACCAGAAAAGCATGGACAGCTCATGGCTGTGAGAATTGCACAAATTGCCGTGAGGCTGCATTGGATGAATGTCACTGAGCTGTGAGCGTTTAGCTTCAGTACTTCTCTAGCACATCAGCAGGGGACAAACACACGAGACGATGACAGAAGCCATCAGCCTCACCAGCCAGCACCAAAGAAGCACGTGAGCTTTGAAAGCAGGGCAGGATGGCTGCAGGTCCAAACTGTTCTCCTTTCAGGCGCCAGGCTGATTTGTTCAGGCTAATCTGATCTTTCAATAAACTGTTATTAGAGTTTAGAGAGAAGCAGCGATTTAATGCTGCAGGGAAAGTCTTTGTTTTATTGCTGAAGGCACACAGTGTCTGCAGACACACACACGCAGCTACAGCAAACACAGCGAGGGGTTACACAAAGGTGCATGCACACACTCACAATACAATACAGTTTCATTTATATACACATTGAAAAACCCAAAGGCACCAAAGTGCTCACAATGATACAGAGACTCAGCATAATTCATTACAGATCGGGCACAGTCAGGAGTTAGGCACTCGCAGACCGGAAGAGTAAAATAGTTATGCTCAATTCAGGAGGATGAATGCAAAAACCAGCAATAAACGTTATTCTAGGTTTAAAAAGGGTATGAACTGAGAAAGCAGGTTAAATAAGTACGCTTTCCATCTCGATTGGAAGGATTGGCTAGAGTCTGAGGCACGAGCAGAAGCAGGGAGGCTTTTCCAAAGGTGCAGCTGGGGCAAAGGCACGATCACTTAGCTGCCATTAAACCGACTGTTCACTCAGACTCAGATACTCAAACTACTCTGCTGTTGTTTCCGGGCAGCTTTGCAGCAGGCTGCAGAACAAAACTGCATCACAGCAGTGCAGCTGTAATCACTTTATCAAACGTGATCATTTCAGCCAAAGTTCGTGAGCTTTGGAGTCGGACGCTCCTCACAGACATGCACTCCGCTGGTTCCTGCTGTAAAGAGGCCCAAATGTTTGTTCCTGTTTCAAACAGGCCTGGCAGCAACATACTGTGTTAGTCATCGACGTGCGTTCTTTGACCCTGATGTTAGAAACATCACTGTGAATTTTACTCAGCTCTGTTTCCTGCAGATGACACTGGTAATCACACACGTTTGACTCGGTCATAATTCGTTCTGTATGTTTAAAACAAAAAGTCTTTTTTAATCTGCGTGTTTGTTGGCAGAGACGAATCTTAGCGGTGGTGACGCAGCTGTGTCTGCAGCAGTGACAGCTGGAACAGGACTGCGTGCATCGCTCACTCGCCTGCCGCCGTGTCTCTGAACGACGTGCTCTCCTGCATTTCTACCACGACTGACCTTTAACATCTGATTTGTCCTTCTTCAGTTCAACACAGGGATTACAGAGCTTAATAATTTTACCCAGATTTAATTGTTTCATCTTAATCATCAAGTGTATGAAGTGAGCATATAATACTGGTCCAGCACGGTGGGGTGGGCCCAGCCTCAGGTCTCCCACCACACTCACAGGGTCAGGACACGACTTGTGTTGGAACGTCACACACATCACATTTCAGTGATTTGTATCAGGAGCCAACGAGTTAGGTAACTTGACTTGTACCTGCCAAAACTGCTTCACCGCTGTGTTATTACAGAAGAATGGGGTCATCATATATTTAGCATATTTATGTGGCATTCAGTACATAACAAGCACAGGTTTCAAGAATCTCAGCATACAAAGCAGCGACACACACATTGTGCCAAAGTATTTACAACCTGACGGCTCCTCCTTCAGCCCCAGCACCGACATCTCTGCTGGTATGTAGAGCGAGCTCTCAGCGTGCGCACACTGAGGTGAGGCCGTGTAATTAGCAGCTGTCAGGGAGAGAAACACAATCTGAAAACCAAACAGCAGCTTCAGCACATTCTGTTCTCCACATTTGTTTTTCAGGTGACATAATGACATCAGCTCACACAGACGGGACAAAGCCGCTCTCACAGGAACATTTATCAGTCGTCAGACGGCGTTTAGGAGGAAAATCATTCCAGTGCAGCTTTAATTCAGTTGTTTATAAAAACCTCTACAGTGTGAGCGCTGACAAACAATGATGGGGCCCAGCTGCAAACACATAACTGTATGATACTGATGAGTGAAGTGTCCAAATAGTCGTTATGATAATGATTTTAACAGAAACACTCTTTGATTCACAGTTTTAACAATAACAGGACTGTTGCTGGAGCAATGAGTAAAGGCTTTAAATAAAAAACTGTAAGTTTAAAGTAGCCAATTAAAGTTGCTTCCATCTTTAGCTAATTAATAAAGTGCTTGAAACATCCTGTTGACATTCTTTAAATGCTCACATACGTGAAGTCGTTGAATATGTGCATGAAACAGAAATGTGCTCGTGCGTCACTTCAAAGTGAACAAAACCAACAAACCGTGGATAGAAAAATCAAAGTGACACACGAGCATTTGCTTGTGTGTGAACATCTTTGTTTAATGTGCATCTGTGTGTCTGTGTGGCAGAAAGAGCTCATCAACAATCACGCGTGCAGCTTTCATCCACAGGTAGCAGCTTCACACAAACACTCCTCTGCTCTTTCGGTGTGTTGTCTCTCTGCGACTCACACGCTCGTGGTCAGCGTCCTGCACGGGCGGCAGCAGGCGGGGATCGAACAGCAGAGACCTGCACACAGCTCACGCTGGGCTCTAAGCTCATGTAAGGAACAATAAATCTGAAACTTTGCATTGGCTTGGTTTCGACTGGCAGCCATGTGTCTCAGCATTCTTCAAATGATCTAACAGTCCTTCAGGTTCGTTATGCAACCTCACCTTGAGCTGGTATGTGAATATTTGCTTTTAATGGGAGCTGCCCGGTTGAACATGAAGCGTAAATAGACAGGTGTAACGTAGTCTGATCAGGGAGGGCAACCACTGTACAGTTTCATCCTCAGGTATTCACAGAGGGACGGGTGTGTTCTTTCTCAGCGTGTGACGCTTGAAGGCTGGCAGTGACCTCACCTGGTTAGTGTTGAAGGATGTTTTTGATTGGTTCTCCAGCTTCGGTCAGGACACACATGAAGAATCTGTTCAGCAGCAGCGCTGTGGTCATGACTCGTTTTAAATCTGGGCTGAGAATGAACAGTCAGTGTTCTTAGGAAGGACCTGTCATACTGAGTGGCAACGGTCAGGCCGACTGTTCAACCAGACACATTGTTGTTATCCTTCACGCACTGGCTCACAGGTGGCTGGTGCTGTTTCTCACCATGAGGTGACGTTTTTAGAAACACAACATCAGTTCCTTCACTCTCAGTCTGTGCTGCATCCACCTGGAGTAAGAAAACATGAGCCACAGAACATCTGAGCCTCTGAGGCCAAACTGATTGTGACCGACTCTTCTGTCAAACAGCTGCTTGAGTTACCACCTGCTGTGTGATGACTAGACCTCTGCTGTGTTTGGGCCCGTGGATCTTTTATTCGTCCTGGGCAGCAGCAGCTAATGAAGGCAGATCATTCAGCTTCCCCGTGAAGTAAAGGAACTCTCCACAGAACAGCAGCAGGTCAGCCGGGCGTCGTGCGGGCCGAGGCCTCTCACGCTTCACTGGATCTGCATCAGCCGCTGAAAAACAAAGACTGAGAGGAAAAGCGTCTGGGAAGGAAACTCTGTTGACTTCATTCGCACCGAGGCAACTTTATTTGAGATTGGAAAACTCTGTGACGGGGGACTCCCTCCAGAAACTACTACCAGATGTCTGCACCATCGCGCTGCTTTTGAAGTGTCCCTGTGCGCTGGTGTGCTCGTGAGCGTGAGTGCGTGTAACCCCGGGCGCTGTGATCCAGACACACGTGACTATGTCAAAGCAGTCTGTGAGTGTGGGAGCAGACGTGAGGGTGGAGGCCAGTGTGGAGCTGGAAACAATTAAGCAGCCTTTAATCTACTGTTGTAATCAATAAATGATTATAATTAAAGCGCTAATCTTCTATATCTGCTTCCAGCATCGCTGCTGGTTTTGCCTCGTGTTATAATTTACAAGATGGATGTTTGCTTGATTTATGTCATTGTTATGTGTTTCTTGTTGCTTGCTGGGTGGTGTCTGTGGAGTTTCTCCGTGTCCACCCTCCGACCGAGACCCGGTGCTCCTGATAGAGGACAGGAAGGATCTGATCAGCTGCAGTTCCCTTTAGCAACACTTTAGTGTACAGCACGAACGTTTTTAAAAGTAGGTGTTTGTTCTTTAGAAGATTCATGTTGATGAGGACTGGAAATAAAACCCTCTCACGCAGGTTTACTGACACACTGCTGGTGATACTTAGTGCACCAGAGCGGCCTCAGTAAGTGATGATGCTGGATACGCCTGAAATACACCAGCTATTCTTCTCTGTGAAGACTGAAACA
Organism: Aulonocara sp. 'chitande type north' Nkhata Bay; assembly: GCF_057382095.1. Lineage (NCBI taxonomy): Eukaryota > Metazoa > Chordata > Actinopteri > Cichliformes > Cichlidae > Aulonocara > Aulonocara sp. 'chitande type north' Nkhata Bay. Next base: position 1,221,905 of record NC_141360.1, on the reverse strand, counting down.
CTGCCAGGTGGTGTGTGCTGCTGGGATCATGTTTACACACACACACACACACACACACACACACACACAGACACACACACATCTGCCACTTCAGTGGAAAACAAGGACATGAATGTTCCCAGTATTTAGTCTGCGCCTGTCTATAAAAGGGGGCACTTCGTGTTTTGGCAGGACGATCTGGTGTTGCATCATCGGTCAGTGCAGATAATGTGATTAGGCAGTATTGATCCAGCATCATTATGATATATCAGCTCCTTTTGGCATCTTCTCCCCGACTCTGTGGGTGAAAGCCTCAATGAGCCAAGCTGCTGTGACGAAGTGTGTTTGAACCCAAACCACAGCATCCTGACACTAACCGGGTGGTTTACGGTGACTAAACTTTACCAGCACGTGGACAAAAAAAGAAAAAAAATCCAAAGAGACACAAACCAGAGTGTGGTGCCTAACAAGCCTACCGTATGCCAGGCCATCCCTCCGGTCTGCGCAGACACTGGGGCTGTGGACGCCGTGCTGCAGCAGAGTGGGCCTCAACACGCAAACAGGACCTGAATCATGTAAGCAGTTACAGTGTTTCAGCTTCGTGTGACTGAGGAGGAATGACAGTCTGGGCTCTCTGAGCAACATGTTAATGGAGTGTGTGTGCTGCAGTCCCAGCATGCTGTGTGCCTGCACAGCACGAGTCACGTCATGTATGTCACGTTATAGAAACAGCCGTGTTCAGTCCAACACAGAGAACACACGGTTTTAGACTACAATATGCTCATTTTTGATGAACACACTGTTGATTATTGCACCATCGTTACACGTGTACGAGTCTGTTAATCATTCGACTCTCAGCCGTGATAATGACGTTCCTGTGAAACCGCTGTAAATCTTTTAAAAGGTGGACGTTGCACCTTCAGTATAAAAGCGCTGCAGGACAAGGCGACAGCTGCCAGTAAGAGCGCTGTTGCCTCTTCTTTTAAATGTATTTATGTGTGAATCTGTAGCAGCAACAACAATGTTACACCACACAATAAAAGCATTATTTTCTTTCTTTCTATGAAGCTTTTATTCTGACATGAATGCACGAAAGAACTCCAACAGCTGCTCCGTCACCGACATGGCCTTTCTGCAGAAACCTCTGACCTCCAGCTCACTCCAGGCACAAAACATCAATACGGGAGCAAGAAAAGTGAGCGTGAGGCCACGGACGGTGTAACGAAAGAAGAGAAACAAGCTGCACGTTCAGGCGCACTGCATGTTTGAGACAGAAGCGTCCAGTTCGTATTTCCCACCAGTGATTCTGCTCTCATTCTAAGGGAATCTCAAGTTCATTAATGTCAAATATCCAACAGTGCAGCCCTGCTCATCTGACCCCGACCCTGAAACAGTTAGCCCGGCTTTGTCTGGAGATCCAAACCTGTGACAGTCTACCTGACATCCTGCATACAGCTGGAGTCATCGTATCCCCCATCGGTCACTGAACTCAAGCTTCCCGTTGCTCTTTCTAGACATCACCCACTTTAATGAACATCTGGATATGAACTTTTAGTGCACATGCATGCTGGCCTGCAAATGTGACGCTAGCCTTCAGCGCAGTGATCACATCTGCTGCTCATTTGAGCGTGGTGATTTCCAGGCTGCAGTGTCTGTTGAAGGAGCGAAGCACTGGACCATCACAGCATCCAGCCCTGTGTTTATCTCTGACTCTCAAATAAAAACCTCCCAGTTCCTGTCTGCTCCAATCCACAATCTGCTTGGCTCCATTTGACTTTCCCCTGCTCCTCTTTTACCGCCAAGATGCGATGCCCCATCTGTTTATGGCCTAATGACAGATGTGGTCCTCAGGAGGCAGAGCGAGGGATGTGAGGAAATCAGCTGGGCCAAATTATTTAGCCACAAGCTGGAGAGTGGCCACAGAAGCTCATCTTGTCTTTTCCCTCAGGGTCTGAACACATGCTGACACAGCCTGTTTCATGCTCACCAACATTATACACTATCTGTTTGCATGACAAAGGATTTCTTTGTCCATGGCGCCACCTAGCGGCAAATGAGGGGAACTGAGCGGGCTGCTGCATGAGCTAAAATCATGTCAGCAGCAACCAGCGCTTATAAACAGCACTGATTCTGACAGCAATCACAAGACTACAGTCAATGAAGTCTAAGTGTGAAAGTTACAGAGCATCTTATCTTGACTTTAAACAGGAAATGCATGTCCTGTCCTCTTCCTCCTGAGCGTCCACATTTTGTGCATCACTCCAGTCACATGCGCTCACCTGCTGCTGCCATAGATTCACCTGCTACGTTTTTCCACAAATATCTGATAAGCCAATCACATGGCAGCATTAGGATATACTGACTTAGCATGAAGAGATGCTAAAGTTCAAACTAGGAGAGAGTGATTAAGGTGGCTTTGAACATGGTGTGGTTATCGCTGGTACATGGACTGGTCTGAGAAATTCAGTAACTGGTGATGTACTGGGATCTTTCCACCCCAAAGTCATTGGGGTTTACAGAGAATGGTTTGAACAGAGGAGATATCCAGGAAGTAGCAGCTCTCTGATGCCAGAGGTTAGAGAAGGATGGCCAGAGTCCTTTGAGCTGACAGGAAGGCAGCAGTAACTCACGTAAACACACGTCATACTCCGAGTACAGCTGAGACCACAGGAGGTGCTGCTGTGGCAGCTGAGGGCAGGAAACTGAGTTAATAACATTGTTAGTAGCTGTGAATGGCAGCTGCTTGATTTCAGCACATTAGATAACCATGAGCTTTCCTCTGACCCACACGGCTTCATGTAAACGTGAGTTTGAGCTTTGTATTTGTGCACGTCACACACAACCCTGAACCAATCAAGTTATATATATAAACATATCTCCAAGTTGGGGTGGTGGTTAGCACTGTTGCTTCACAGCAGGGAGGTGCTGTGTGACTCCTCCACCTGCCTTTCTGTGGACTTTGCATGTTCCCCTGCGTCTGCTGCTCCCACAGTCTTAGGACACGCAGGGTTAGCTTGGTGACAGTGGGAAGAAAAACTCCCTTGAACCAGGCTGAGGGAGAAGCAGCCAGTGTGCTGTAGTATATGTGACACATTTCCCTGTCGAGTGTATTTGATCATGATGAGTACAAGCCAACATATTTGTGTATACATGCATCTTTAATACCTGCGGTTTTACAGACTTGTTTCATCTATAAACACCTTGTTGTGCGTTAGTGCGTCATGTTTGGTTGTTTGGGACTTTTGGACTCAGTTATTGGTTACCGTGGAGCGGCTGCAGAGCAGGTCACCTACTAATTGGAAGGTTGGTAGTTCGATCCCTGCCAAGCATCCTTGGGCAAGATCCTAACACCAAGCTGCTCTCTGATGCATCCATGGGAGTGTGAATGCTGTGCACAGCACGATATAAGAATCGGTCCATCGAGCATCTCTTCAATGATGGAACGACACGGGAGAAATAAAACGCCATGCTACAGTGCTGTCAACAATCCTATGCTGGTCACAAACGGTGCTTTCTAGAATAAGCTGGCCTGTTCAGCACCTGCTGTTGTGATCTGACACAGACCGATGCCGCCATGATGGCCCGGGCCAGCATGCAGGTCCTGTTGTTTCTCTGAATTCATGCAGGAAAAAAAGGTCAGCAAACACATCGTTAGTGCACTTTAAGTTTATTCATCACATGCAGAGCAGTTTAACAACATGGATACTGAGGACACGTTGTGTGTTATTGATCAGGATTTTAATCAGTGCTTGAGAGAGAACTGCATCTGTTCAATCAGCAGAAAAGAAATGCTGTCTACAGCAAGCTTTGCTTTCAAAGCTCTGTTATGGACTGAGAGACGCTTCTTATCTTCAGTAGCTGGGCGCTGCCCTCGTGTCGTTCTTCAGCCCAAGCCTTTGACACCAAACACATTTCATAGCAGTTATTTTCAGCCTGAAGCAGAGGATTTGATTTGCTGTTGAAGGCAGCGCTCCGTGAGAGCTGTGCTTCCAAACCATTTACAGGCTGACGTTACAATGACCCCGGCTGCATTTCTTTCAAATGAGTAACAGCCTGACATGGTACGTTTCTAGGAATCTAGATTTTGATTAACTTTTTACAGCGTGCGTATTTATGACAGCAGGCCAGCATCGTGAAGCCCGCTCACGTTTGGCCAAACGAGGGAGTGAACAGAGATTTGGATGAAGGCATGAACTATGAAATATTGGTTCTGAATTCTTGCTGAAGCTGTCAGACCAACAGGCAACACAGCAGGTGCTGATCTGCACGAGCGCTGACAGACGCCCCGTGCTCTTTAAAGCTGGGCAAGGTAACTGTGCCGGCTGGCAGCTGAAGACAGCAGCGAGGAGAAGCTAAAACACTGAAGGGTGATGTCAGCAGGCCGCACGTGCACAGAGTTGATCCTTCATGTCATCAGGTGTGCGAGGAAGAAAAGAGGCGAGTTCTCGTGGTTCAGGCTATAACATGAAGCACTGCGACATGGAAATGTATTATGTCAGTGAGAGGAGGCATTACAGGAGCCAATCGAATGGTCGAGTCGCTTCTTACACACAACATAAACTAACCTCGGCATGAAACCGTCTGCTTGTTTTCTCCTCAATAAAAGATTCTCCAACCAGCTCACGGGTGGCTGTTGGGTTTGTGATGGAGGCTCCACCAGGAACTTCCTTGTAGTTTGGATGAAAATACCAACATTTGCTAACTAACTAACTAACTAACTAACTAACTAACTATCTTTGCAGCCAGTTTCACAGTAGCGCCTACTTGGCAGCTGGGTGTGGGATCCACATTTTCCCTGGCAAACGGGAGTTTGCAGAGCGACCTGTGTGACTCGGGCTTGCTGCTGCTGTTATTTTCAAATGGAATAGTTGCAAGTATGGAAACTATAAAGGGCGGAGCCACCATGTTACCCAGTCACAAAGACGCCGTCTGCTGGTGAATGTGACGAGAGGAGTGTACCTGCCTGAAACTGAGAGACGTCCCTGAGCCCACACATGAATGTTTGTACCACCTCCACATTAGCCCAGATAGATTTGACAACGCTCTGCGTCCACCCTGCGTTTTCACAGAGTAAAATGCGTCATTGTTTTAGAAAGTCTACGTTTGCGCTGTCCACACTGCGACGCAAAATGCTGCGTTTTCCTTGAGCGAAAACGGCGTCTCAGTGTGGACGGGAGGCCAAAACAGAGAGAAAAGCATGCATCAGTGTGGACGTAGATCAGAGAGCACAGAGTGTGACACTCATCACCACCCAGTGGTCACTCAACAGAATCCAGCTGTGAAGCGCTTCTGCAGCAGTGTGAGGTCACAGATGTGCGTCCACTCTGTAGGTGATGTAACCTGAGCACGAGTCAGTGACAGTTGTGATTTGTGAATACGGTGTCTTTGTGAGATCAGCAGTGGTGTTAAAAACAACGACTGCTTCATCAGAGACCACCCAGAAGTTAAACGGTTCCCGAGACGTTTGGCTGATCATTAAGACCATTAATATTATTATTATTAAGAATGTGCTGCAGGTATTTACAGACACATAATCCAGTAACACTGCTAAAGAGAGGCCTGTGGCCTGACTCCCTTTCCAAGGATAAATCACAGTTAATAACTGCCAGACAGGGAAAAGAAACAATATAAAGAACTTGAAGGAATTCATACCAGCTTCCTGTGCCTCCTGTTAAAAATATTACGACCTGACAGGGCTCAGTGCGTCGCCTGTGGAGCAGATTTAATGGAATAAATGTCTCACGGCTATAAATAAGTGACCAGGATCAGCGTCTCCTGGAACTGCACCAGCAGGGAGCATCTGCAGAGTTTCACGCTGCAGCCCTGACAGCAGACTTGCTTGGTATTCCTCTTACGAGAAGCTTTCTTTCCTTTGCACGCCATGCCCCACTTCATCATTTCATACTTTGAGTCTGTGCTGCGCTGTCCCAGCAGATCCAGCGTTTGATCCAGAAACCATTAGCTGCTTCCAAAAGCAACATCTCGTCTTCCTGAGCGTCGTTTCCAGTTAAAAATAAACAGCCTTACACAGTCATGGATTGGAAGCACACTCTGCTCTGGAGGTAGACAGACTGTTCATGAAGCTGTTTAGGACTCAGATTAGTCGCTGGCAAACAAGTCCCCCACACATCATCTAACTAACAAAGTCAAAGAGAAGGTGTGAGAGCCGCCATCTCTGATAACAGAAGCTACTGTAGGAGGCGAGTCTGTCAGTGCTGCTTGTGTTAACATCAGCAGATAGAAAAGCTGCTGTTGCGTTTCCACTCGCTGTCCCTGCCATCACTGCCAGTCGACTAAACGCATCACATGCAGAGAGTGAAGTGCTGAGCTTATTTTAAAGTAGCTGCGGGACTAACATCACTCTCGTTTCCTCCCGACTCGAGGTCATACCCAAAGACGTGCAGTGCAGCAGTGTGTTGCTGCTTTGTGCTTCCTCTCAGACTCACAAACTGTCGACCAGCATAGAAACCAAACATTAAACGTGTATCGTGTGTTTTCAGCAGCATTAAAGGCATTTACAGCACAGACACTGTGCATTTAAACACTTCCTGTTAACAGGTGGTGATGTCACAACATCAGAGTCAACATCCACATATTTTGTCCACGTTCAACACACATGTTTAAACTAGCTTTGCAAACGAGACAGAAGCAAAGAACATGTGTTCAGTGTGTGTGTGTGTGTGTGTGTGTGTGTGTGTTAGAGAGCAAGCCAAGTGAAAGTCAGTGTTACTCTGCTCTTTAAAAACATCTCATCTTACAGCAGCACTAATGCGATCACACAGCCTGAACACGCCGAGTGCAATAGCTGCTGCAGTGTGTGCATGGCAGGGCTCTTAAACTAAAGGAATCTCAGGCAGCAGCTCCAGAGCTGTGCCAGCTGTGCTCATATTTAACACAGTGCTGTGCAGTTTCCAGTCCTTTGAGCGCCGGTCGGCTCCTCCTGCAGGTGGCGCTCACTGATAGCAGAGGTAGCTGGTGATGAGTTTAGGGACCTCCAGCTGGCCTATGACATTTAGAGCCCTGGTGCCGAGCTTCCTCCTCACTGCCAACCTGCTGAGCTGCTGCAGACTCAGAGGAGAGGCTGAACACGGGGAAAACATGTCAAATCTCTGTTCATAACACATGCAAATGATAATATGACATTTTTCACAAGAACAAAATGACGTGTCAGCCTCTAGAACACTGATTCACTGTGAGAGTAAAGCTGGAGAAGTGAAAGACAGCTGAGCAGCTGTGCATCAGAATGTTATGGCACATGTCAGGTGTCGTCTTTCTGACGCTTCGTGGAAGTGAAAATGATCCTCTCGTGCCTCCTGCTGGTGCTGCACACTCATGAAACTTACTCTCATAAGACTGTAGGCAGGCTGCAGAGGGAGAGCCCGGCGTGGTGTAGTCCACGGGTCTCCTCTCGTGTTGATCTCGAGCGTAGATGTTGGCTCCAAACTCCACCAGCATCTCGATCGTCTCCACCCGCATGCTTTTAGCAGCGTGGTGCAGCGGAGTCTCGTGCAGCCTGGCGGCGTTCACTTTAGCGCCTACGCAGAACAGAAACATTGAAGCCTGAAGGAAGACGTCGGTGTGGTTATTTAACACATCGTTGCACCGCGGCGGTTCGTGCCGCGCCTCAACACAAAGCTCAGTTTCTCAGGGGGGCAAACATTACTGACGGAGGTGCTTTTTGTTCTTTCTGGAGCATTTCTGTGATTGTGTGCCAATAATGTCTGAAGAACACTCGTGCTTTTACCAACAGCATGTTGGAAACCTCTCTCTGCTCCTCACACACCTGTGGCATCAGGACGAAAATCCTGTTGCCTCGTTCTCGTGTTCCCAAAGCGGAGCGTTCACACTCCCAGCGTGACCAGCAACAGTACCCACCATCCTTTTACGGCTCCGGGGTAAGGGGCTAAAAATGTGTTCTCATCTGCTCCTTATACCTGCTGGTCTACAGTTAGCACGCTGACTGTAAGGTAGCTTATACTGTGTTGTACTCTGTGTTTGATTCATCCTACTGTGCAGACCCTCACCTGCATTGAGCAGCTCTCTAACACAGTCCGTGTGCTCGTTAGCACAGGCCGCGTGCAGCGGGGTGCCGTGGTAAAGGTCATACGCCTCGAGACAAGCTCCCATGGAAATCAGCAGCTTCACACACTCAGAGTTTCCTGAAATACAAACATATATAAAATTAACTTTTATTTTCCAAAAACACAGACAAAAGCACAACACGCGACACTCTCACCTCCCATGCAGGCCTCGTGCAGGGGTGAGGCTGTGCGGGAGGTGAGGGCAGGGTTCGCCTTGGCACCGTACTGCAGCAGAAGCCTCACACACTCCAAACTCCCAGCTGAACAGGCATCACACAGCGGGGTACTTCCATCCACATTCCTTGCATCCACCTGACAGCATCATGGGGAACAGAGTGTTTTCTATCAAGCCATTTCTACTTGTTTGATCTACAGTTTGACCGACTGTAGATCACATTACTGCGCCTGTGACTCACCTGAGCTCCAGCCTCAAGCAGCAGCTGCACACACTTGGCCTGTCCGTGGAGGCACGCCTCGTGCAGCGGTGTGATGGAATCCACGGCCACCATGTTGACCGAGGCTCCGCCCTGAATGAGCTCCTCCAGTTGGGAGGCCTGGCCGAGCGACGCTGCCTTGTGCACCTCTGTTCGCTCCGCCCAGCAGCCTGCAGAGGAGCACGTCAGGAAGAACTGAAACCTCATCTCATTTACAGCAGCTGTTCTGCTGGGGTTTCTCAGTTTGCATGTTGCCTGTGGAACACCTATACACTCGCAGACCCGGGGCTGAACGCAGAGACGAACACACCAGGACAAACCTGGACAAACCTGGTGTGTCCTTAGGAATCTTGAAGGACTGTTTACAGAAATCAACATGCTGTAAAAGTTGCTTAATCTCTTCTAACAGTCATTTAAAAACCTCCCACTCATTCACCTCTACAGCTTCCAAAACACTTTGTGAAAGATTTCAACAGTTTCTACTGGAAAAATATCAGATTTGAGGTACTGGTCCCTACTGGGAGTGTCGTTCCCTGCTGCTGTAAACCAGTGTGAGCCTGTGTCTTTGTCAGTGTTAAGTGAAGCGTACGTGTAGGTTCAATAAGGAAGCTCACATCCGTCTGCTCCCAGGTGTTGCCGGCTAAATCTAAACTTCACATCACTTCCACTTTCCCACGCTCTCAACCTGTTTGTGACATCACCATTCTAGTCCAATCATCTTTCTCTTGGCCTTCTTCGGGCCAATCAGCATTCACGGCGTGTACTTTAGATCTCACCGCGCATCTTTGGGAACCCCTGTTTTTCTGATGCTTGTAGCCGACACTCACAGTATCCTGTTATGAAGGCTCGAGCACTGTGGCCATTAAGGGAACTGCTCCACAGTGGTTTAAGTCTTACTTTATGAACAGGAGCTTCTCAGTCCAGATAGATGCTTCTTCCTCAGCTGCAGCACCTCTTACTTGTGGAGTTCCTCAAGGATCCATCCTAGGGCCACTCTTATTTTCCTTATATATGTTGGCTCTAGGGTCGATTTTTATTTTAAATATAATATCTCTTTCCACTGCTTTGCTGATGACATTCATAAAAAAAGAAAAACAAGTCTTGGACGCAGCGTTTTCAGTGGGAGAAACGTTTCATCACTCATCCAAGTGACGTTGGATCCCAAAAGGTTGAACAGAATCAGCTTTTTGGGATTTACTTACCTGGATGTCTGAGCATGCATGAAGACAACTCTGTGAAACTGTTATCGGACTGTCTTGCTGATATAAAAGTCTGGATGAACTCAAACTTCCTCCACCTTAACAATAGCAAAATGGAGGTTATGGTATTTAGGAGATCTTTCCAAAACCATTCTTGAGCGCTTTGTTGTTCACTCCTCTGTCAGGTATCTTGGCATATTCTTTGACAGCTCCTTTAAATTCACAAAGCAAATAAGCTTTAAGCTTTATTCAGCTATGACTTCTTGCTATGGTAAAGCTTTATTTTCTTCCTAAGGATTTTGACAGATTGAGCCACGTTTTTATATCAACTTGCTTACTGATTACTGCAGTTCCCTTTATGTTGGTGTCCTGGTGTATTTTGGTGTTTTTGCTCTATAAATAAAGTGGACATATATAAACATATATGGAATTAGTACTTTTCAAGCTTTGCTACCACTCGGTGACCACTGCGTGATGGTCAGTGTGTGTGTGTGTGTAATTCTAAGAGCCGCATTAACTTTTTCCTGTTTTTACTTAGCTTGCATCCACACCTGAGGCCAGGTTTGAGTTTCTTGGCACCCTTTGTACCAGGTCTGCCACTACTGCACATTCACCCAGTGCATATGTCACACAGTGGAAATTTGTATTTATCTTGTATATTGTTTTTATTCTGATTTTTAGTGTTTATTTATGAGTGTTTTATTTGCATGGTTTTATTCTGTTTCTATTGCATGGTTTTTAGTGTTTTATGTGACATGGTTTTTATCCACTGTGGACTGGCTGCACATGGGACAAATTAGCTGATAGGGACCACCTGCTGAGGCAGGGGTGTGTCCAGAGGTGGCCTATCAGCTGTGTAAAGACCTTTTAAAAACAGGCTAGCCGGGCACTGAAAGAGAGAGGCCCCAGACTGGAAGGTTAATGCGAGATGGCCAGTGTGATGCGGTGACCAAGTCCTGACCTCATGGAACGGCAACAGTAAGAGACAACGCGTGTGATTGGCAGCAGGGCAGAGGTTTACCTCTGCCTGCATTTGACACCGACGCAAGGGGAGCTGTGGCGGTGGTCGCATCATGGATTCGGGTGCAGAATGCAAGTCGGGCTGGGAAGTGATGGGCCAGCGGAAGGACAAGAAGATGGGTGGCTCTTTCTTGTCTGCTGAAGACGGGGCTGGCGTGGACTCTGCTCTAAAGGAGGAATTCCTGGCCTGCTGATGGACCCATAATGAACATGTGGCCTAATTATAGCAAGGGGGAGGGGGTTTAGTGAATGTAGAAAATGGTAGTTTTACGGGTTTTAGAATTGTTTTTAGTAGAGAGCAAACATTTTATGACGTACATTTTAAGGGTGTTTTATTTGTGCTCCCTGGCCTAGTAATAAACTGTTTCTGATCAGACCTGCTTCCCCTCCGTGCCCGTGGTATCTGACTCGCTTGCTCCCCCTTGTATTTTAAAGAATCTTTCTTTTTAGCGTGACATTTGGCGTTGTCGACAGGATACAAGTTTGGGAGCAGTGTTCAGTACCTGGGCTACAGATATAGATGATAGAATGCAAAGCCAAGTATTTAAATCAGCTACCCTCGCTGAGGGTTGAGCAAAGGGTGCACAAGAAAGACTTTGTTGCCACGTGAGGAGTCATGAGTAGTGTTCAACCACAGGGATATCAGAGGAGTTAAGCTTCAAGAGTTGCTGGCTGTGGGATCGTGGGTTGCTGCTATGCAGTAGTGCTTAGGAGAAGCACGAAGACCAGGTTATGCCTGGAAGGATCCCAGCAGTGCCCAGCTGAGAGGAGCCAATAGTCTGATAATCCCATACGTTAGCTATGCTATGTGGTCACGAAATTGAAGAAATGCAGATTACCTGGAGGTGGTAACTGGACTGCATCTCACACCTATGCTGTAACGTTTCTAGGATGCATTCGAAAGAACTGATTGATTGGTAGCAGATTATTGCTGATGTTTTATGTGTTATGGGTACAGAATGTGATGGCAAAGCCACAGTATCCAGCAGGTTCAAATGTTGGCCAGCCACCCTCCTGGACAGAACACCTGAATGTTGTGACAGGGACTGTCACAGTTAAAATATGGGGGGATGTCACACAGTGGAAATTTGTATTTATCTTGTATATTGTTTTTATTCTGATTTTTAGTGTTTATTTATGAGTGTTTTATTTGCATGGTTTTATTCTGTTTCTATTGCATGGTTTTTAGTGTTTTATGTGACATGGTTTTTATCCACTGTGGACTGGCTGCACATGGGACAAATTAGCTGATAGGGACCACCTGCTGAGGCAGGGGTGTGTCCAGAGGTGGCCTATCAGCTGTGTAAAGACCTTTTAAAAACAGGCTAGCCGGGCACTGAAAGAGAGAGGCCCCAGACTGGAAGGTTAATGCGAGATGGCCAGTGTGATGCGGTGACCAAGTCCTGACCTCATGGAACGGCAACAGTAAGAGACAACGCGTGTGATTGGCAGCAGGGCAGAGGTTTACCTCTGCCTGCATTTGACACCGACGCAAGGGGAGCTGTGGCGGTGGTCGCATCATGGATTCGGGTGCAGAATGCAAGTCGGGCTGGGAAGTGATGGGCCAGCGGAAGGACAAGAAGATGGGTGGCTCTTTCTTGTCTGCTGAAGACGGGGCTGGCGTGGACTCTGCTCTAAAGGAGGAATTCCTGGCCTGCTGATGGACCCATAATGAACATGTGGCCTAATTATAGCAAGGGGGAGGGGGTTTAGTGAATGTAGAAAATGGTAGTTTTACGGGTTTTAGAATTGTTTTTAGTAGAGAGCAAACATTTTATTACGTACATTTTAAGGGTGTTTTATTTGTGCTCCCTGGCCTAGTAATAAACTGTTTCTGATCAGACCTGCTTCCCCTCCGTGCCCGTGGTATCTGACTCGCTTGCTCCCCCTTGTATTTTAAAGAATCTTTCTTTTTAGCGTGACACATATACTATATGTATGTATATATATATATATATATATATATATATATATAATGTTCTTCCTCTACACCCCCCCAATTTTTGCACATGTCGAGGAGCGTGTCAGGCTACATTTCACTGTGTGTTATACTTATAACACACAGTGAAATGTAGCCTGACACTTATACAAGTGTATAACTATGCATGTGACAAATAAAGAACCTTGAACCTTGTCTATTTGCTCTTTGTGGGGTGGCATGGACTTCCTCCCACAATCCATTTCATATACACACATACTGTGTGCCGGTGTTCCAGATCTACTGGCGTTTAGATCAACTGGCGTTGGTCGAACAGATGTGTGGCAGTCTTGCGTTTCAGGAGCTGCTACCGACAAACCAGCAAAAAAACACCAAATGTGTCACCTGTGACACTTGTGAGGTTGTCTCAAACACACTCCGTCAGTCTTGATGCTGTTGAACAACAAAATGTTTAAAATGTGGCGAGTTTACCTGGTGATATCCTCATGCGCGACGCGATCGCGAAAACAGCAAACAAGTAACACCACGCCGATGTTGTTCACAGGACAGCAAGAGTAAACGATCGGGAGACTCTTGTCGTCGTTATCGTTCCCCTCGCACGGTTTGTTTCTCCGAATTCAGCGTTTTTGCTTCACAACTACAGCGTGCTGTTTACTTTGTGCACTAACATGGAGTCGGGTCAACCAGCGCCACCTCTGGCCAAGTGCCACAGCCTACAGCCAGATCAACCTGTGACACACATCTGCACCACGTTTGAATTCGTGTCATGCACATTTGTACCTTTCAATTGTGTCTGTTTGTGCGTCATGCAAATAAACCTTTGAAATGAATGAAATGATATCATATATTCCTTATTGGCCTACATTTGTTCAAAATCCCAAATTATATACACAAAGTCATAGAAATCACCACTCCAATTGGTCATCATGATTTTGATATTCTCTTTTTCCATAACAATGAAATACACCTTGGACAAATATGACACATCAATATTTCATTAGTGTTGTCACATCACATGTCGTTAGCGCAGTCTGCCTGTGTCTTCCCTCTGCAAACGAACATTTCAGAGTTGGTTGTTATATACATCACATCCTGTAAGCATCGTCTGTCTGTGTCTGTTCCCTGGAAATTAATATTTCCAGCCAATATAGGCAATTCATCAACATGGCTGGAGTTATATACAGTCTGTATAAGTGTGGTTAATCTAATGAAGATTTGTAAGGAGACGGCAGTTACTGTGAATTCACAGCAGTTACACAGTGATTAGTAATAAACAGCCAGTGAGAGTGAGTGGATTTAAGAAAGTCAGTGACTCAGGTGTGTCGCTTGGTTTGTCATCTGTTTGTGAGACTGGAGGAGACGTAGAAATCCTTTGTTTTAAATCTTAGTTAGGAAGATTCCTGTTTGAAAACAAGCACTTTCTGTGAGGAATGCAAGAAGCACATCTGCAGAAAGCACATTTTGTCCAGCATGTGGACAAAATTGAAAATGTTGAGCATTGAAAAACTGAGAACGCTGGGCAAGTTCAAAAGAAATGTGTTTGTAAGAACGAAAAACCAAATTGTTCCTAAAATAGTTATGGAAAGTCTAACTGTTGTATGTCTGTGTTCTACATGTTTATCTAATGGAAAATAAAGTTGCTATTGTTTCATTGCAGTTTTTGGATAATTCTGAGTGGATTTACACAGTACAGGTCAAAATGACCTGCAACAAAATCAATGTCAATTGTTTGTTCTTCAACATAATACAAGGGTTCATTTCCAAAACTTGCTTATGATCTTCAATTTGTAGCAGATCCACTATCACACAGCAGCTGGAGCAGTTTCAAATGGAGGTCAGTCCACTACTACCATAGCCTACTACTAGATTAACTTGTGACACATCTGCACCTGCTGCTATGATCACAGTGAGTAGAGGCTGAGTGGCTGCACTTACCCCTGGTACATCCAAATCTACCCACAAACATGTTGACAGGTGCAATGGCAGCAATGTGGATTGTCAACACTAAAAACAATCAGTAAGCAAAGACAACAGGGATCACTTTTTTCTGTTTATTTAGCACCCACAACATTTGTCCACACACACTGTGTGGTACCACTTTCCACAGAAGGTGCATTCAATCTGCAAGATTGAATGAGATTGTCAGAGTCATTGTCTGACTGTTTATTACTAATCACCTGCTGTACATTCACAGTAACTGCCATCTCCTTACAAATGTTTATTAGATTAACCACACTTATACAGACTGTATATCACAACCAACTCTGAAATGTTCGTTTGCAGAGGGAAGACACAGGCAGACTGCGCTAACGACATGTGATGTTACAACACTAATGAAATATTGATGTGTCATATTTGTCCAAGGCGTATTTCATTGTTATGGAAAAAGAGAATATCAAAATCATGATGACCAATTGGAGTGGTGATTTCTATGACTTTGTGTATATAATTTGGGATTTTGAACAAATGTAGGCCAATAAGGAATATATGATATCATTTCATTCTTTTCAAAGGTTTATTTGCATGACGCACAAACAGACACAATTGAAAGGTACAAATGTGCATGACACGAATTCAAACGTGGTGCAGATGTGTGTCACAGGTTGATCTGGCTGTAGGCTGTGGCACGTGGCCAGAGGTGGCGCTGGTTGACCCGACTCCATGTTAGTGCACAAAGTAAACAGCACGCTGTAGTTGTGAAGCAAAAACGCTGAATTCGGAGAAATAAACCGTGCGAGGGGAACGATAACGACGACAAGAGTCTCCCGATCGTTTACTCTTTGTGTCCTGTGAACAACATCGGCGTGGTGTTACTTGTTTGCTGTTTTCGCGATCGCGTCGCGCATGAGAATATCACCAGGTAAACTCGCCACATTTTAAACATTTTGTTGTTCAACAGCATCAAGACTGACGGAGTGTGTTTGAGACAACCTCACAAGTGTCACAGGTGACACATTTGGCGTTTTTTTGCTGGTTTGTCGGTAGCAGCTCCTGAAACGCAAGACTGCCACACATCTGTTCGACCAACGCCAGTTGATCTAAACGCCAGTAGATCTGGAACACCGGTGGCCTTCTGTCAGTGCAAGCTGCCTACTCAAATCTAAAAGTGGACGTAAATTAAAACATGCCAAAGGATGTTCATCGCATCCTCTACAGAGACAAAGTCAAATGCATGACTCGATGCGTGCTTAATCATCCAGGTAAGGAAAAAAGGTTGATTCTGTTCACCTGGACGTAGCGAGAAACGTTTCGTCATCATCCAGTGACGTCTTCAGTCCCAGCTGACTGCAGGTGTCCCCAACCTTATAAACGGGGCATTTACACGATGACTCCAACTGGCGCCACTGACCTAGAATACGCTAAAGGTCAAGACTGACCACTGATCAGTGATCAATGCTCTTTGATCAGTGGATGTGATCGATTGTAGTTTATGGTTCACGGCTCAGTGCGTGAGTTCAATAAGCAAGATTGTTTTCATTTTTTACCGCGTGCCACTGCTCGGTGTGTGCGCGTGCAGGCCCACGCAGGCCCATGTGGGCAGCGGCGAAGGTGTCTCTCACGTCATCGTCACGTTTTCCAGGTGAATAATTCTGTGTAATAACATGACAGCTGTCATTACCTGCTAGCTCCAGAACAAGGATTACGGCAGCCGGTGCCAGTCCTGCCGAGCTAACTCGGCCTCGATTACCGACCGTCTCGCTCTCGTACTCACCGATGTCGCCAAAGAAATAGGGCCGAGACTTTTCAGCGTCCATCCTCCGACTGCTTCCCCCGCAGAACAAGCTAGGCTGGCACGAAACGCGGGACTTACGGCTGTTTGTAAACAGCGTCCTCGCGCGCTACATGCGGCAGGAGTCACGTGACAAAACCCGACCTCCGCGGGCATGTTGGACTTTGTAGTTTTTACCCCAAATAACACCGTTTCACGCGTGGAGAGCGACTAACATTTATTCTAACTCAGGTTGAATAATATCCTAGCGGGGTGTAAACAGCCTGTCCTGAACAGAACGCCTGGTCACGATCAAATCTGTAATCTGGTGTTTAACACAGCAGCTCGTGTCGGAACCACAGAGTAGCTGCCCTGCACCCACTCACAATATCTTCTGTTGAGAGCTCCTGTAGATTTTCTCTGAACAGGCTTTGATCAGCTGAGCTGTACCTGCTGCTGCTCTGAGGTTTCACTGAAGTCAACAGTTTGTAACCCAATATTTGACACGCTGATTGGCTGATTTCCATTCCCCACACTGACAGTACACTGTTTGTGCTGTTTTCATACCAGATGGTATAAAGTTGGCATGAATTCAGTGGATTAATCAGCTACCCTCGATGCAATCTAATTCTGATCCCGAGCACCTCTGTGCACCAGTCGCACACTGTTCTTTACTCTAAATCCATCACAGTGCACCTCACTACCCTGTTTATCCTACACAAAACTGTAGCATCTCCTTTCATGTAGCATCTCCTGGTGACCAACACCCAAACAGGACAGCCATTCATCGATCGTCTCAGGAGCATCTTTACACAGCCTGGGGTCTTGCCTGGTGTGACAGACCCCAGCCTCTATGGATCGTGTGCTTAGTGCTTGTTCCTCTGCTGCCACGATTAGTGCCTCTGTTCAGTCGAGCTGTATCCAGCCACTGGTAGGACTTCTGGATGTCAGCCACTTCCTCTATCTGGAGATGCAGGGGCCTGTCCTTCCATGATGGTTCCTCCTCTTCCTCAGGTTTCTGCTGCCTGAGGTGTTCACTGAGCATGCAGTTGGTTATAGGCATCTTCCTGATGTATCTGTGGATGTTCGCTGTCTCATCCTGGACTGTGGTGCTGACACTCACCAGTCCCCGGGCTCCTTCCTTCTGCTTAGCATACAGCCAGTCAGGGTTCTGACTTGACCCTCCATGCATGGTCAGGAGCTTCCTCGTCTTGAGGTCACTGAATTTATCTCCTCCTTTGGCCAGCTTATTATCCCAGCAGGGTAAAATAACTTGACCTGAGTCACTGATGTGCTCTTGGAGTACTTTTGGTAGTCTGGCCAGTGTCGCGTAATGTGGAGTAGAGAGAGCTGACAGGCCCCTGGCCATCACAGCTGAGCCGATAAAGGAAATTGCCTTATGTGTTATACATGTGTTGGAAATTGTCAGAGTGCTGAAACAGAGCTTTATATAGATTATACGTGTTCTCATTCAGCAATGAATTGCTTTAATTTGACATACAGTGTTGAACTGACTCCGTACAGAGATTTTCATCCTGGTTACACGTGTTTCATCTGAATGGCAAACATTTTTCAGGGGGCATTTTAAACCTTGTACACTAAATGTTCATGTGTAAGTCTGTAGGGATATGGGACGATCACAGTACTGGAGGTAGCTGTTGATGCGGTGGGATATATTCAGCTGGCTCAGGACCTCCGATGCTCTGGTACCCAGCATCCTCCTCACAGCAATCCTGCAAAGCTGCTGCAGGCTCAAAGGATTACCTGTCAACAACAAATGTTTTAATAAGACGATCAGGCCTCAAAAGCAAAAAAAAAGAGCAAGAACGTAAGAACTTGAATGTTTTTGCTGTAAGTCAGACACAACGCAGAACCTTACTTTCATAAAACCTGAGGCAGGTGTACGAGGGAGATGCAGGTGTTGTGTAGTCTATAGGCTTCCTTCCCAGGTTGTCGCTGGCGTACACATTGGCCCCAAACTCCACCAGCAGCTCAATCATTTCCACCATACCGACCCGAGCTGCGTGATGCAACGCCATTTCATGGAACTTCACTGAATTCACATTAGCACCTGCATAATTCACAATCATGTAAAGGTCTTAGTCCAAAGACATGCACAGGTTAAATGCTGTTAGCATGAGTGAACAGCTGTCTGCCTCAGCCCTGTGATCCAGAATGAACCCGCCCCTCACCCTCTGACAGCTTTGATTGGCTGCAGCACTCTCTGTAGGAAATAAAACAACCATACATTGCACCTTTAACACACCTGCAGTTAGCAGCTCCTTGACACAATTCAGATGTTCTTTAGCACATGCTATGTGAAGGGGAGGCCCAAAGTGGACGTCAAATGCCTCCAGCTTGGCACCGCTGGCTATCAGCAGTCTCACAACTTGGGGGTTACCTGAGAGGAATGTGAAGCGTTGTTCATAGGGAGACACGTGACAGCATGGCAGAGTGTTGTTCCTGCTGAAGGTTTACCTTGTATGCAGGCCTCGTGGAGCGGTGAGGCAGTGAGGGCTGTGAGGGACGGGTTCACCTTGGCTCCATAGTC
This sequence comes from Aulonocara sp. 'chitande type north' Nkhata Bay, assembly GCF_057382095.1. Taxonomy (NCBI): domain Eukaryota; kingdom Metazoa; phylum Chordata; class Actinopteri; order Cichliformes; family Cichlidae; genus Aulonocara; species Aulonocara sp. 'chitande type north' Nkhata Bay. The sequence goes on along the minus strand of NC_141360.1, from coordinate 1,202,993 downwards.
CAGCAGCAGCTTGGCACATTCCAGGCTGCCAGCAGCACAAGCATTACAAAGAGGCGTGCTACCATGGATGGTGCGTACATCCACCTGGAACAAACAGAAGAACATTATCTAGCTATTCTTTAGGTAATCTACAAAATTGTAGGGCCATGTTAAGACCTGAACAACAAAGAGTAGTTATCGTTTGTGAGGCTGTCACAGAGGGAGTGCCTCTTGCTGCCCAGCAGTGGGATTCTGCACCAGAGAGCATCACTTTGTACCCGCTGTGTTAAGGTGCGCGACTCCCAGACTCTACACCGGCTTGTAGAGTGAAGCTGTGCCTCACCTGGGCTCCTGCCTCCAGCAGCAGGCGAGCACAGTTTGGATGAGCCTGGATGCAGGCTTCATGTAGAGGAGTGATGTTATCCACAGTCACCATGTTGACGGACGCTCCGTTTTCTATCAGCTGCTTCAACTGCAAAGTCCTGCCGTGGGATGCTGCTTCGTGCAGAGCAGTGCGGTCTGCCCAGAAGCCTCACACACACACACACACACGAGCACAACAGCAAAGAGACCGTCCATTAACCAGTTCCATTATGCGTAAACCCAGTAACCACGGCAGCAGTACTGGGTGGAATAAGTCTATTCTGTCAGTATCCATCAGTGTCATGGCAAAGTGTCCATTACTAATATATGAACAAGGGCAATACTTAGACTATTACAGAAATAACGACGTCTTTTTGGCCTCATTCATCATGTTTAGCACATACGTCCATTAGTTCGAGTGTAGTCCTGTAAATGTCGCATTTGCTCCTCATTTACAGAGGAACTCCGAGCATGTCATCTAGCTCTAAGCCGGTTAGCTACCAAATGACTTGGTCTGTGCAGCGGCCGAACTTCCTCTGACGGGACTGTTATTCTCCGTCTACATTTCCCGGTTAAACCCGCTTTTGGCAGCGAACACACGGTGTTATAATCGGACGTCAGCCGTTCCTGTGGATGAGCTGAGGTGTAAACCGTTAACTGCTGACGATGCTTACCGATGTCGCACAGAAACGAGCGGCGGGCTGCCGTCACCTCCATGATTACAGGTTACCACACACGGCGCTCTACAGAGTCGAACGGAAAGCCACCGCGGCATTCTGGGAATTGTAGTAGCGATCTGAAGACGAACCGAGGATTCTGCAGACTCATAAAGCGAACGCGGAAGTGTCGAAATCCATTTCCTAGTTTGGTCACATGGAACTTTTCTTCTTAAAGCGAGTCAGTAATCATAGACTACCTACCTTTAAGGAGTTAAAGGCTCGTTTACAGTGATGCCAGCGAGGTGTGACGACTGCGGTGGGTGATCCGAGGCTACAGTGGTGCTTGGACAGCTTCAGCTTTCCTTCCGTCACCACGTTTGTCCCACAGATGCCTTCATAAGAAAGCAGACTTGCTGTGTGTCCAAGAAGCTCGTGTTTTAGTTTCTTCAGCTTGGCACGAATCATCAGCATGTGTTTGTGCGTTAGATCCATGGAAATGTGTTTTTACCTGATGACCCAGTATTACAAGTCTGAGCTTTCATCCATGATGATGCACTACCAAATGTTGTCAGGGTAAGGATGTGTAGAAGCAGACATTACAAAGCCTGCTGCATACTTGAAACTACTAAAATAAATAAATCTCACACAGCTTTGGATTTTGACAAAGTTTTTCTTTTTTTACTTTGCAGTACAGAAATCATTTGAGCCCCAAGATAATTTTTTTCTTCCTTTTTTAACAACAGTTGTTCAAAACCAGATATCACAAGGCTCCCATCAGTTCAATACTGCTGCAGTACACATTTGGTCCTTCTTAAGCAATTACATGTGTCATCAATCTGCTGTTAATGCTCGGGTCTTTGATTATTTTGGGTAATACAGGAACTAATACATTTTTCTCAGATGCATTATAGTAACTCAAAGTGTTGAAAACCGGTTCAGGAGGTTCATGTTGAGCTACAGTCGTGCCTGTGACTTACTGTATGCTGTCGCACAATCAGGGGATCAAACAAAGAAAGAAGACCTAGCCCATACACCACTAAAGCACTTTTACAAAACCGGACCATATGATGTGGATGCTGAGGTGCTGCCTCGCACGGCGCTCTGCTGTTACCGGCCTGAAAGTGCAGGAACTGCCACATCCTGTGAGGAACACTCAGCTCAACACACCACAACTGAATACAGACACACGATGCCAAGCCACAACTCACAGAACCTGACACGAAAAGAACACCTGCATATACAAAATATCAGCCGAGTATATAGTGTACATCTTTTCCAGATACTATTGATTATGAATCATTTCATTTGGCATCTTTGGACTACGCATCGTCTTAGCATGATGAATTAGAAAAATGTAGGGTATTAACTGTCTATTAGATATAACCAGTATTTAGTGCAACACCCACCTGAATGATGTGAAGAAGCATAGCGCTCTCCCTGAACCCTATCCAACAAAACTATACCGCCTCTCTCTATGCATCATCAACTTCTTCAGTGGGCAAACTGTGTACTCGAGTAATCAGTCAGCCCACTGGTCTTTACTTTTTTGTGTAAGTTTTCTATTTTTTATAAGATTTCCGTTGTCTTTGATTATCAGAGTGTTGCAGGACTGGCTGCCTCTACGAATCATCGTCACCAAAGGTGTCTTTCTTCTTGCGCTCCATCTCAGCAAAGTCAAACTCTGAGCCTGTCATCCTCTTGTAGATGTCCTTGATGTCATCACAGGTGGTCTCAAAGTGAGTTGTTGCATCGTAGGACCGAGAGATGAAGATCTAGAGGGAAACAAAAGTCCAAGTGTGCCTTAACGTCACAGAGCAAACATCGTGAAATAAGCAAAACAATCATCCATACAAAGTAGAAGCAACAACAGAGCAAAGTCTCCAAGAACTAAAAGAAGTCCAATCAAAGCGCCCGAGATGTTCAACTGTAACTGTTCACCAGGTGGCAGTAAGAGCACGCAGTGCGTTCTTTCATGTCAACTACGCACACTACAAATCATTAGTTACAAAAGTATCCTCCTTTTATTTCTGTGGTCACAGAGGAGCTTTCAATGGCTTTGTAAACCTTTGTGGGCGGAGCTGATCGAGCACGTTGTGTGTGCCTCGTGTAAAAACCCAGCATTAGAGTAAAGAAACTGCAGTGCACACAGATATATGGCAGAACTTTGCAGTCATGTCCAGGACATTTAATAACAATATCTGCCGACTGGTTTTTAGCCTTGTAGGCAGATTTACAAGCTAAAGCTAACGACAGAAGGATAACATGCAGTTGTTGAAGATGTGCACTCTGACAAATCAGCTCAACTGCACAGAGATTAAACCAAGTCTGCCTTTATCATGTGATAAATACGGCCATGTGCTAGTCACACATCTATAAGACACCAACGCTGTGTGCTTCATTAACTGCATCGCTGACTTTAGCCATGTTAAACATGCCATTCAGATCCAAGCTGGAAACTGACAGAAACAGACTTCAGCCCAGTCTGGATCTGACACCATTTTTTTAACACTTCTAGTCAGGTTTAACTGTGACATCAACTCCCACTGTGTTAGCACTGAGATTTAAACATTCACAACAAAAAAACATCTCCACAAGTTCAGAGATTGATATACTTGATGGGAAATACAGATGAAGATGAGGGATACGGACACATGCATGAAAAATCCTGGAATGACACGTTTTTCCTCTGTGGGTATTTGGCAATAGTAGCAATACTGGGAAGTGTACGGTCGGAGGTCAAACTGAAGAAAACACCAGCACACAGAAAAATGGTGTGAAAGCACACAAAACACTGGAAAAAGGCAAAAACAAACTCAACAGAAGTGTTTCTGGCAGGGCTAACTTTCTGGTAGGTCACCGTGGCACGGTCAAGAACAAACTGTGTAATAGTATAAACAATATTTCATCTTCATACCTGACTTTCAGTCCCAATGTCAGTGGGTGCATACTGGTCGCTAATGCTGACAAACTTCTGCTCGATGGGCTCCAGTAAGTCCAGGGCTGGCTTGATCTCCTTCTCTGGCTCACCCGTCTCCACTGTGGTGCTAACGATGGCGATGTATTTACCCTGCGCAGCCACATTGTGTGCAAAGGAGATCATACAAACATAGATGTCTGCAAAAGAAAAACTCAAGTTAGTGTCACATTCAATGTTGTCATTTAGTGCCAGTGGCCAACGTTTTGATGTTAGACGTTTGAAACCCTGCATCAGATCTGAGCCTTAAGTAAAACCTGACGTGCATCTCGAGAACGTGACTGCACATCGGGTGGATGCTTGGTGTGGAAGGTTGGGGTTTGGGGATGAAAGGATTTTCACTTACTACGCAAGTTAGGACGTTAAGGTCTGACTATACAAGCACACTATACAGCTGACTGAAAATTTGATCCTAAAGGCCTAAACATGAGGCTGGCTGCTCACCGTGTTTCCTGTTGACCTGATTCTGGGGGATGATGATCTGGCACGAGTTTACGTCGCCAGTGTTGGCTATAGGATGACTCAAGATGCAGATGGCTCTGATCACCTGACCCACTTTGGTGACACGATCCATAATGTAGCTGGGGTCGCAGATCAGCTGCTTGCACCTTGCAATCTGTGATTTGCAAACATGTTCAAAAAGTTAAAGTAGTGAACAACACCAAAGAGCAACTGCAGGGACATTAAGATTATAAAACGCCATTAATCCAGGTGGCCACCAATCACTGTCACTGCGATTCTCCATCAGAGCAAAACATGGTAAATGGTCTGTATTTGTATAGCGCTTTACACATCCACCCATCCACACACTGGTGATGGCAGCTACATTGTACCCACAGCTGGGGCGCACTGACAGAGGCGAGGCTGCCGGACACTGGCGCCACCGGGCCCTCTGACCACCACCAGTAGGCAACGGGTGAAGTGTCTCGCCCAAGGACACAACGACCGAGACTGTCCGAGCCGGGGCTCGAACCGGCAACCTTCCGATTACAAGACGAGCTGCCAGCTGTTGAGCCACGATCGTCCCTGAGACAGTCTTTGCAGATGCTGGTTCTAATACAGCGCTTTTCTACTCTTAAGGATAGGGGAACATAATAAAAGGAGGAACCAGTCTGGCTGTGCCTTCAGCACTACTGGGACCGGCGTTACTCACCTCCCCCTCCGACTTGACTCCCACCACCTTCCCATTCTCCATCACAATCTCTTCTATTGGCTTGTTCAGCATGTACGTCCCACCGTAGATGGCGCTAAGCCTGGAAATTGAGTCACAATTCAAGAGTCAAAACCACACCCAACCTCAATGTAACAAAGTCCAGTTAAAGAAAACGTCCTCAAACAAAAAGTCCAACATATCAAGTTCCATGTGGATTATTAGTCATCGCAATATATTCTGAAGCAGCCTGACAGTCGTGCACTCAAACAAAGTATTGAAAAATATAAAAAGTTGTCTTCAAATAAAAATGCTTACTTAAAAAATAAAATAACAATGAAAATGTGTAGTTTGAGTTTCCTCCTTAACTCAAGCTCACATGTAAACCAGCATCTCAGCTTTAACTCTACTGTGGTCTCCTCACAGAGTTTGGTTTGCACACGTGCTCTGAATGAAGGATTTGACTGAGTGTCGTCACATTGGATGAGTTACAAATGGTAAATGGCCTGTATTTGTAAAGCGCTTTACTAGTCCCTAAGGACCTCAAAGCACTTTACACATTCACACACTGGAAGTCTGTGACCGGGCTGTGTGCATACAATAACTGCTGCAAAGAGAAAGGCTGCGTATATTACAATATATCAAAGTTAGAGTAAAAACAAGTGCTCTGTTTAAACCTAGGACTGGTGAACTAGGATCTAATCTGCCAAACTGCCAGATTGAAAACGTGGTGCCACCTGCTGTGCCAACCCCCCTGTGAATAAGGGAGCAACCTATACTGTAGCTTATTAAACTTTCAGAACTCACTGCAGGAAGGTAAATGAAACCAAAACCTACAAACAGTGTGACAACTTTGTTAGGGTAGATATCAGACTATGAAGCAGAATATCCAACCCTAAACCACAGTTAACATCTTTTTGGTACAAACAAAATATTCATCACACGTGTCTAACAATGGAAAGTGTCCCCTACCTGGCAAAGCCTTGTGGCAGTTCTCCCAGGCCGTACAGTGGGTACAGATATGGGCTCTTGCCATATCGGGCCAGAGACTCACTGTAAAGCTTTATCCTGTTGATTGCTTCCATGCAGGGTTGATCCAGGTAACTAAGGGCAGAACAATTAGAACAATCTAAATGCTACAAGCTGCAGCGTTTCACAGCAGAGGCCATCATAATCATGCCCAATTACAGACACTGTTAAGACAAAAGAAGGCTACTAACTCATCTGTACGGTAGAGAGCAAGGGAGTGACCGGTGAAGTCCATGACTTCCTGGCCCAGGTCAAACTTCTTGTATATTTCCCTCATCGTCGTCTTCTTTGGGTCGACACCCTCCATAGTCTTGGGGTCATTCTCATCAAAGTTGGCAACAAAGACCAGGAACTTTCTGAAGCGCCGCTTCTCAAACAGCCCCATCAGACCTTTGAGTGAGAACGAGTTTAGAAAAGGAGGAAATCCATAACGAGAGCAACAAAACAACCTTCCACTAAACCGTTCAGTATTTAACTAGACTCACTGGATGCCAGGGCCTCCGTCTCCGTAGAGGGAACTTTATGGATTTTGGGCTTCTTGTACACAAAACTGCCTTCAACCACTTTGAAATCCAGGTAGCGAGTCACCTGTGTGATCAGCAGCATGCGGACCAGCTGACCTGCAACAAAGGGATACTTTCATTCATGGAAACGTTCATCGTTATCACATCTAAGGATCCTTTTAATTGTTGCCCAGTTATTATATCGTTTCTTGTCTACCAAAGATCAGGGAAACTATACCATTGGCCATGAGGAATTTAGGGACAAGGTCCACGTTCCAATCCCGGCCTTTTCCCATTGAGTCAGGAGGGCTTCCGGGAAGGTTGAAGCGCTTGTAGAGCTGTAGTGAGACACATAACATCTGACCCACAGGCAACAGCTTCCACTTTCACAGCGGCATCTTAATTTCCTACTCTCACAAAATGAAATATGCTAATTCTATCATCACCACCTCTGCTGGATAGAAGAGGAACGTGTGGCGTTTCAGAACAAAATGGATCCATGTTAAAAGAAGCCATTACCGGCCTTAAAATACAAACGTTCATCCTAACTCCACATCACTGTGGTGAAACAACCAACTCAATACAAAAGGGAAATCAGAGATGTGGGAGGTCAACTTACGTCTTCAAGAGGTGTGATGGAGGCGCTATCACCTCCGTAGTAGGAGTTGCGATCCATGTGCAGAACCTTTTTCCCATTCACTGACATAATGCCTGATAAAATACATTCCTGTTGGGAGAGGAAGTACAGAAGTTAGACTCAAATCAACCACAGAGTTCTTCAGAGTGCTTTCCTCACACACGAGTTACAGGATATAATAATGACAAAAACACTAATAATAAAAATGATTTACTCAACAGGAATAGCTGTATTTACCAGGGCAGCTCAACTGCATGCAACTGCAGTGAAACATTACTTCATTGGTGGTTCAGAACTCGATTACTGCAGTCCAGCACGTGCTGTTATGTTTATACACATGCAGAAACACTAAGATCTATACAGTTACACCAACAAATCTCTGTTTTTTAAAAATGCAGCCAATTCAGGAAATGAACTTTTGTCAGACAACAACAGATTTACGCCTTCATCCTGACCGTAACACATACCATGCAAGTGTAACCTCCCTGATTCTGCAGCTAACCTTCTGCATGTCAGTTTTGCCTCCCATCACTTCCTGTCGGTCTCGATACTTTTAGCAACAGTCTGTAATGTGTGAAGTGACTCAGTAGGTCAGGTCGTCTACCATCACACTCGTAGGGTTAAACTGCAGCTTTTTTTATTTTAAACAAAACAAAAGCAGTGTTTCTGTTACGGTAATTCACTACGCGATTCGGCCATTTGTACTTTACAATGTCCCACGTGTTACTGTTTCCATGACTTTCAATTTGCCACAAGACCAACTTTGACCGAACATGTCTGACATGTTTGTGCAGAGCTGAGAGGATGAGTGCTGCTTCCACTGGGCTTCAGAGGGTTGGACATGATAAGAATTGCCACAGTGGAATTCCCACCCAAACTCAATAAGATTAGAGCTGAGGGCTTGTAGAAGTTAGCCACCAGTGTGAGCATCATGTGACTGGATTTTACTCTAAAACAAGTTGTTCTACTGAATGAAAGGTTAGGCTCAGGAGAATGTTTCTTACATACCAACCAAACTAAGGCAGCACTGACTGATGCCACCTAACGCTTACTGTCAACTTGTACAGCACCTGTGCCAGTACACACCATACTACAGCTTACTGGTAAACCACCTTTCCCATGAAAATATCCATTGCACAAAAACTAGCTGTTAAAAAAAAAAAAAAACAGTTAAAAATACAAATAAACTGAAATAATACAAAAACTACAATCTAAGAAAAAAAATGGAAACAATGTTGCGCTTTAATTTAAAAAAGATACAAAAACTGGATAAACAAAATGAAAATTTAAAACATGCAAAACTATAAACGCCCTGCTACCAACTCATTCACTCATCTCGGCATCATTTCTGCAACACTGTGCACGTTTGTCCAAAGAAAGTTTCATTTGCTCCAGTGAAACTGGATCGTGACGACTGCTCAAAGCCTCGTGCAGACACACCAAATAAATAAAATTAAATATGTGGGCCAGAGTTGCTGTAATGTGGCACAGCCACTCCTCTGAGGAGACGTGACTGAAGCCAACCTGCTGCTGCCTATAAAAACTGCGACTTTGAGAGAGGCCCGGAGGACTGTCAGCGGCAGGATTCATGCTGACAGAGGGGAAATCGTGCCAGTTCACTGTACTGTCAGGCAAAACATTACACCACCACAAGCAGTGACAGAGTCCCAGTTCAATATTTAACACACGAAGAAGGGAAGGGGTAGTCGGGGGCAACAAAGACTCCATCTGGACGGCTTTCTCAAACATCATAGTCACATGTCTTAAATATAACCTGACTTTTAATTTACTAATAATGTAAAGAAGTTAACTGAAGACCTACAAATGTACAAAGTTGGTGTCAGTTGTGGATATATGACTGATTTTCTTCATGTCATGTGACCATTAACGAGCCTGCCAGCTGGATAAAACAAGACATCAGTTTGAAGATCTGTTTCAGGCATTTTTCATCAGAATTTAATCTGATCACCTACAAATGCAGATTAAGACAAAGCTTTACTCTATAGTAATAAACTGCACTGTGCGGTTGACTCCAGCACCGCCACGGGCAGATTAAAGGTCTACATGCAAACATGTGATGGGCTTATAAAATGAGAATGGAAAGTGCCACATCCACAGGATCTCTCCTTTATGACAGCATTTTACAGCAGCACATGCGGAGTGTAACGCATCTTTACAATCTCTATGCTTTTTGTATAACTTCATCATTTCATCAGTAAATTCTCAAACACACCACTGACACCTACAACCTAACAAAAACACTGGCCTGTTAGAGGACGTGTAAGGTCAGCAGTTTGTGACCCTCAGCTTTTCAACCACAACCCACGTTATACTTCACCTTTGGTTTTTACAGCAGACTTTTAGCAGAGCCTTGAATCTGGATTATATTTAAGGCTTTTCTTTTACCCATCAAGTCATCTCTGCTTTAAGTTTGTTTAGCCACAAACTAACCGGTGCCTTTCAGTAAGTCCCTTTGTTGCTTCCTTTTTGGTTGAGTCAGTTTCCTGGTTTTGTATTCAGTAATTTTGTCTCGTCTACAGCGGTGTACTCCTTGCAGAAGAGAATCCCTCCTCTTTTCCTAGCCTGAATTTCATCTTCTTCTTGAGGGTCTTAGCCCGAACATTTCAGCCCAAGTATCTTGTATCAGTTCCATAACTTCTGTATTACTTGACTCATTAAGATTATCAGCAGTGCTTCAAATTCTCTTATTTTTACTTCTAAGCTACTTTTCATAAGTGGAGTCTTGTGTTCCATCATGCCTCTGCACTACAGTTACCTGTAGTCATTATTGTGACTGAGTACTTTTACTGCACTTTAACTATCAATCTTTTAAAGTAAAGCACTTCTGCAAACACTGCAGATCCCTCCTACACATCAACTCAGTTATTTAAAATGGAGAAATGGTTTACCTGACAATGGGAATAAAAACATTTTGCTGACCTCAAATTACAGAAACAAAAGTCTAGATAGTGACTATAAAAACGACTAAGAGCAGTCACAGGTGTCACAGCTGGTTTATTTAGCGTGTTCTTTGGTGTGTGGCGAGACGCTGACATGCCTCAGGTTTGAAACTGTCTTCATTTTGCAGCAGATGACTTTTAAGCTGGTGGAATAATTTCGTAGTACTGCTACCTTTAGCAGCAATAGTTTTACGGCATTAATGCAAATGACCGCACTGTGTTCTGCATCCTCCTCACGAAATCCAAACGCAGCGAGTCTCATTCCCTCGCTCGTCTGAAGCTCCCGCCATATTTTTCCCTATCTGGTGGTATATAAACACAGAGTGCAGTGGGCCACGGGGGGGTTAATATTGCCATGCCAATTTATACTTGACAGTTACATCGAGTATACTCGATATATCGCCCAGCCCTAGTTTTAACTGTTGCTTTTCTCCTCTGGGCTCTGCACTGGTCACGTAACTGAAAAGAATGAATAGTGTCATTGAGTTTGTAACAGACTTCCTCGTATGGTATGAGGTTACTGTGCAGTTAATGGGATTTCCCATCTCTTCTTCAGCTCCCACCTAAAATGTTTCTACACCTGAGATGTGAAGAGCATCTTTGCCCTTCACTTGTATTCGTTCTTCTTCAGTTATTCACTCATTGGGACGAAAAAGAAATAAAAACACACGCACAGATTTTAGCCTCAGGTAACACATGGTTTACTTTGTGAGGGGGAGATGCCTGAGCCCCACCCACTGAGCCAGAGAGCAGCCAGGGACAGCTCGAGTGAATCGAAGGCAAAACATGCCTAACTTTGTATGCCCATCTGTTCAAATCTGCATATTCACTGTAAACTAATTACTGTTCTTGGTTGTCATTGTTCTACTATGTGTTTTACTCCATTGTTAAGTGTCTTTGGGTGCTTTTAAATAACATTTATTATTATTATCATTATTATGCCTCAGTCTTTTCAACAAAACGCCTTTTAGTCACCCGTAGTCTAGATTCTCCATCCTTTATCACCATCTCAGATGACAACACACTTATGTTTAAACTATCAGGACTGCTGGTTTGAGAAGGGTTTTAATGTCAAACTATAAACTGTAAGAAAACCCACAAATTGGTGAGCATCAATTCATCCATTGATAGAAACACTGTCACTGGCTTAATTGGGCCAATCAACTTGTAGAGCTGTCACAACAATCTCTTTATACTTCTCAATAACTAAATGCTGTCCTACTCACATCTCCTGGCTGGAGTCTAAAAGCTGCTTACTCCAACTACCAGCATCATAATGAGGACCGGGCCACACTTAGAGCTTGGCATCTTGTGCCAAGCCCCTCCTCTAATGTGTCGTCAGTAGTGGACAGATGGGGAACCCCGTCCCCCTGCCCCCTGCATAATAAACCTCCCAAAATCCAAGAAGGCCTGCCTAACAATTTCCATTTAAGACCTAGAGCACAGAGTACACTTCACAGTGACAGCTGTTACCGTGCACTTACAAACGTTTTAAGACTAATTGTTGCCATGTACAACACAGCTATCCCTTTCTAATTAAGCATCTGCCCCAGAGACAGGAAACAAAGTCAGATGAAGTTTCCTGGTGGCAGGGCTTGCACAGATTCCTGCATAACCTGCTCAGTTAGTAAACATAGCAACGCCTTTGTCTGTGTTGTAGCAGAAAAGGAGAAGGGGAAGGTGGCAGAATACAGAAGTGAAGTCATTTATTTGCAGACTCAACTACTTCCGTGTGAAACTACACTATGCCACCTCAGTCTTCAAGTCTGCTGTGGTTCTGAGTGGTTGGCCACCAGCTCTAACTAAACTGGCTTCTGGCAGTGTACTTTCAGTTCCTCAGCCTTGTTGGAACCACACCCAGTATTAGTCCTCAAAGTTAACCCGCTGTGCTGAAGTCCTGGGCTGAAGCAACTCAAAAACACGTCACTGTACAGCGACTCAACAAGGTGGTGACGACAATGGTACAAGCAGCAAGTTGGCTTGTGATTAAGCCCCAAACTAACCACTGGTTTTCCGGCATGTTTAAACAACAAAGTCAGGAAGTCTGTCCGAGGGAATCGTTTTATTTAAAAGTACGAGCAGCAAAGAGAGTCCGCAGAAACAAAGCCTACACATCCCCAATCCCACACACGCCACTCGGTACGTTAGTTTTTGGTGGGCGGCGGGTGTAAAAGTGAACTGAAAGTCGGACAGGATATGTAACTTCAACCTGCTGGTGAAGTTTGCGACTGCAGTTACATTAACGTGTCCCAATGCGCCTCTATGCCAAATAGCTTCTCGTTTTATTAAACCCGAGAACCTGCTGAGATTTATTCGTAGTGCTGTTCAGTTTGTAGTAGTTTAGTTGCACTGCCGCACAGAACAGCGCTGAAAGGACACTTCAACGAGCTCAACATAGCTGCACTGCCGTAGAACTGCTGGCAGCAGGCGAGCGGCGGTGGGAACCGTTTCGACCCCAAGAATTCATTCGATGACACCGCTACAACAGGACTGTGCTCCGTCGTTAGCAGGCTAATAAAATAGCTTAATGTAGGTCAGCTAACGTTAACAGACTACTCATCCGTAGGCTAATCTTATCTTGACTGAGAAAAGCTGCCTTAATTGGCGCTCAGTTTCTGCATATCCACACAATGAACTGCGCTAATTAAACTCAAGCGGTACTACAATACCTATTAAGGATACAAAACAGTTTGAGCGTTTCAACTTATCTCGAGCGAGTTAACAGTTGCTATCGTTAATCTTTCTCAGACACTGAAAGCAGCTGCTGATAGCACAGAGCTAGTAGTTGGGGTTAGCGCCTTCATTTAGTTTCCATTGCTTAACACGTAAACGCTCACGCTCGGTTAGCGGCTAAGCTAGCTACTTAGCATTAACCCTGCTGATTAGGCCCCGTCTTCTCCAGCGTTAACCGCGATGTTAACAGGTTGCAAATCACGCCCACGCGTTGTATGTTTTTCTCTCTCACCGTAAGCCCGGTGCCCAGAACGATAACGTCGTATTCTTCATCCATTTTTTCCAAAAGTCTTTGCTCTTCCGCTCCGGAATATGAGGAAAGAAGAAAATGGAGATCTGCGGGGCTACAAGTGAGAAGGGGCTGCGGCTCAGCGTCAGGCGCCTTCGGGGCGGGGCTTCTCAGCCTGTCAGTCACTGCAGGAAGAGGCGTGAAGAAGCGTCGTACCGGGTACCTGTGTGGGCCAATGGTGTGGACGCACTGCTTCACAAAGCACAGTGTTGCACCTGTGCGTTACAGCCGGCAGGGATCAGGTAGGGTGACCAGAACCCGACAAAGTAGATATGGGCCAAACACTGTGTTGATGTGGGAAACCTTACCAGTGCCGGAAGGTAGTGTGACATATCCACAGCTAAATAACAATCTCATAAACTGTTTTAACGCAATACGGCCAAATATATTTAAATGTGACTCACTCATTAAGCATAAGTAAGTAAAACTTTATTTATATAGCACCTTTCAAGATAAAAATCACAAAGTGCTTCACAGAAGCTAAAACCTAAAACTAAAAATCAACTAAAAGCAAGTTTAAAAAGATGGGTTTCTAGCTGTTTTTTAAAAGCGACCACTGAGTCCACAGATCTCAGGCTCAAAGGGAGAGAGTTCCACAATCTGGGGGCCACAGTTCCAAAAGCTTTGTCGCCTTTTGTTTTCAGCCTCGTGTGTTGGACAGCAAGCAAGCCCTGGTCACATGACCTCAGGGACCTGCTGGGAATGTATGGATGTAAAAGTTCACTTATATATGTTGGTGCTTGTCCATGCAGAGCCCTGAAAGTCAAGGTCAAAACCTTAAACCCCATGCAGCAGACTGTGACAGCACTGAGCAGCTCCTTCAGTGGGAGACTGCGGCACCCACGGTGTGGGACGGAGAGATTTCGCAGGTCTTTCCTCCCCACTGCTGTCAGACTCCATAATAAAGACTTTAACTGATCAAGCACACACATCCATACATGTGCAATAACACTAAGTGCAATAATCCTTTCTGTCATCGTTGTATTTTTACTCAGTTGTATATAGTATTTGTATTTGTATTCTATTTTTATCTTATTGTATATTTATTTTATTTTATTCTACTGTATATAGTATTTTATTTTATTCTATTCTGTACAGCTGTGTACTGTATTTATTCTTATTGTATTCTAATTTTTGCCTCATAACTTTTGCACTGTCCACTTCCTGCTGTGACAAAACAAATTTCCCACGTGTGGGACTAATAAAGGTTATCTTATCTTATCTTATCTTAAAGTGGATTCTGAATTTAACGGGGAGCCAGTGCAGCTGAATCAGCAGGGGTGTGACATGGGAAAACTTGGAGGACTTGGTCAGAAGCTTAAAGTACAATAAGGATAACATATGTATTTCTGGTCCACTGAGTTAGGCTTTATTATAGTCCCGTTTTCCATGTTTCTACACCAGTAGTTAATAGTAGCTGTAATTTGAGCCGGTGTTTTGTCTTGTAATCATAGGGTTCTAGCAGGAGTGCATCCATTGGTTTTATGCCTTACTTGTCAATTATAGCAATTGATTGCCAATTATTACAGACATTTGACACACGTACTGTGTCATTTCATTCGCTTGTGTGAAGCTGAACAAAAAAACTACAGCAAACAAACGCTGTGGCTTCATTTTCTTTGTGATAGTTTCCATCACAGTCTCAAAAATGTACAGAAACTTTTAGTGAATTGGAACTTTGCCTATTGAGCATAGCATGGGCAATATGCTCAACTGCTGCAACAACATATATGCATGACACACCTGTTGGCAAACAGAAAAGTCCCAAGTCCTACATCGGTGTGTGGGCTGCTTTGAGCTCATATAGATAGTCACCAAGACCAACATATTTTTAAGTAGAAACAACAGGCAGCCAAGCAGATTGTCAAACAGTATCAAATGTAGTGGCCGACAATGAAAGCTGCATTTTTGTGTTGTGTCGCCACGAGCTGTCCTGGCAGGATGCAGAGTTTATCAGGTAAAGTGAGATTACTGTTAGCATGATCATGTCTAAACCTGCGTCTTTTAGCAAACACAGTTTTTATTGTAATCCACACAATCTGTGCAAAATAACTTGAATCACACTATTAGGCTTCAGCTTTTCTTTATTTCAATAAATTAAGAACTCAATGTTTCAAGGATTGATTAGGGTCTGTGTGCCAGGTCACGTTCAAACACTTGCACTACGTGGGGTTTCCTGGCCAGCTGCCTGGCGGTTGTGCCGGACGCATCCTCAGAATCTTTGAGGCCGAGCTGCAGGAGCGTCCTGGCTGCGTCTGCGTGCTGCCCAATGCACGCCATGTGAAGAGCTGGGAGAAGAGAAACAGCAGTAAAAAACTGCTTCCTGTAACAACTGAGTTTTGGTGGTGACATTATCACCATATGACAATGAAAAGACAAACTAACTCTGTTCCTGTTTCCAAATCTGTTTCATTCACTGTGCCGACATATTTCCTGTAAATGAGTTTTATGAGAGCCAACAGACGACTCTCCCATTTCAGAAGCTTGGTGCTGTTTCTGTAACGCTGAAGATGTTACAGGTCACTATGGAGCACTGCGCTGATGAGTCTCTGCAGGTTCATTTTTCAGACTGAATGAATGCAAACGAGGGACGTGCACAGGTGTATGCAAAACACAGGAACAGATCTTTCTTTGTTTGATGTTAGTGACAAAAAGAGAAGTAAAGCCGTCACAGACGTTCACCCAATATTAACTGTGCAGCTTTCACGTTATTTCAAAGAGTCCAACCAAAGCTGAATGAAGCCTGTAAACTAAAAATGGTGGATTTTTTATGTTGGTTCACTTGCTGCAGCGGTGCATGGCGTGGAAAATGATGCTGCATCCCTATAACCTGCTCCAGTGCAAGATGTGTATGAGATAAGAAATCAGTAGGTACGAGATTACCGCCTACTGACCAATCAGTTCTCTGGAATATAGCACCATCATTCCTGGAACAGAACTCCGTGCACGGACAGTAGGAAGGTCTAAGGCTTCTTAAAGTCTTCCCTGATGAGCATCGATAAGAATCGTGGAATAAAATTACTCAGAAAAACAAAGCATTAATCTAAACATTCATTTCTGTCTGAATGACAGAGCTGCGACTCTGAGCCTTTATTCCTCACGACATCAAACAGGCAAAACCTTATTAATAAAGTGGAGCGACATGTCAAAGCTCACACACTCACACTGCTGCTTTCAGCTTGTATTGTGTTTAAACTGCTCATATGTTTCTATTATTTTCATTTGAAAGCAGCTGCCTGTGGACCTGTCTCTGTTTGCCATATGCTGCAAACATCGCCTCCTCCATGAAAACTTCACTCATCACCAGACTGACAAACGCAGTGTTCACGTAACCAGCTGACGTCCATCACTGTGTACCAAGTATCCTGACTGTTAGTGTGCGTGAAGCCAGAAAAGGTCACGTGTTATTTCCCCTCGTCACATGATCCGTATTATGTTTTCAACTGGCTGAACAAAAGCAGTATTTCAGCTGCAGAACACACGGCACACTGGACACTTCATGGATGGCATTGTTTGTTAGATAATCACAGATAATAATTATCTCTGATTAAGCTGCATGGTCAGAGAAAATAACTTTACATAAAGGCACTGAGAAGGTCATCCTACCAGTCCTCCCCTTCTTGTCCCGGGCATGAGGATCCGCTCCCAGCTCCACCAGTGTGTTTATAGTGGACGTGTGGCCCTCCTGAAAGAGATGCATGTCAGTGCGACTCGGAGAAGGATCTGTAGCCCGTGCTTTGCCTCGAGGCTTTTGTTCTCGTTATGTTCGGTATGTGAGTCTTGTATCAGCAGTCTGAGAAAACTGTTCATTCACTCTTCATGGCTACAATCACAGACGACATAAAACAGCCTCCAGTAATTCTTGTAATGAAGAGCACTTTTCTATCAGTAAGCACTGCTGTTAGCTGCTGTTAGCTAACATTAAATATCAGTGAATCAAACATTGTTGGACACTTAGCAAATGACCTCTCATACAATGTGTAAATGTAATCAAACTGTTTATCAGAGAGAAAGTGGGATTTTTTTCACCCACGTCTAACATTAGCTTATCACCAGCTGTTGTTGTTTAGCCAGCTCATCTGGACTGCATCAGTGAAACTACGCCATAAAGGGGTCAAAGTACAGGAAAAGTGCTGTTAGTTCATTGTGAAGACTGTCCTGTAATTATAAAATATGACATTTTTGTCAGTTCACAGAAAATGTCCTTTTGTAAAAGTTTGAACTGACTGCAGTAACGTTTTTCCACAGTTTTCCCACACAGTGGAAAAACGTTATTTAATTCGTACAGCATGACCGTCAGGCGTGGGGATGGGTCTTTATCAAAAGCTGGAAAACGAATGAAAATACAGTAAAAATAGATGCACTTCTGCACTTTTCCCAAAGCTGTGCAGGGGGCCGGATTAGAGTGTTTGCCGGGCCGATTCCGGCTCTCGGGCCACATGTTTGACACAAAGGTTTGGAAAGATAAATGTAATATTCCTGAAGGATGAAACTATTCCTCCTTCAAACCAGCAACCCGTGAATTTCAGCGTCGCGCCTCGACATCCACCGCTCCACCAGCTGAGCCATGACGAGGCTCTGCTGTTAGTAAATATTAACCACTCCACACAACAACACAGCAAAATACCTGAAACTTCTCAAGTCATCCCATCTTGGTCCCTTTCCTTACATTCCTACGCTTATTTATTTATCTTTCCCAACCATTCCGAAGCTTCCCACCAGACTGCTGAAGGAGACCAGAGGGAAATCCCTGCTCTGACCTTGGCAGCGTAATGCAGGGCGGTGAGCTGGATGCTGGTCGCCCTCTGGTTCACCTCGACATTCAAGTCCTTCACCAGAAACCGCAGAGCCTCATCCTGGCCTGTGACGGCTACCTGGTGCACTGGCTGAGCCCCGAGTATGTCAGCAGCTGCTGCAGATGCCTGTGGCGCACACACACACACACACACACACACACACACACACAGGTCAGGTGGAGACACTACATATAACTACGTCAGTGCAGAAACATTACTGCAGGGGACTGCTTTCCTCCACCTGGTGCTCGTCTAAAAGAAGCCTGGCCACAGAGATGTGTCCATTCCTGATGGCGTCCATGAAAGGCGTGACTCCACAGCTGTCAGTGCTGTCAGGCATGTAGCCACATCTGGAAAAACACCAGTAAATGTAAGGATCAGTCAGACAAAGTTATCCGTGAGCTGCGAATCAGCATCAAGCAGGTGGAGCTACATTTGTGCCAAAAGAAGTCGCAGAAATTTAAGAGTGCAGAAATTTTCAGTGTCATAAAAAACAACTTAAATTTTATAACATCTATCTAACCTTTGACTTCTGCGTCACATTTAAATACATTTTTATACTGTGAATTTGTCATTTTAGGGCATTTTGAGTTGACATGGGCTATATATGTAAGAACTGCTGACAACTAAAGTCAGACAGCATCCAGAGTTGACTGGATTTGGCGTTAAATATGCAGCAGAATTAGTCTCCATGTAAAATTTCAACATACCTGTCCAGCAAGACCTTAACCACCTCCTCACATCCATGCATTGCTGGATGAACAGAGAAAGTGTAAGTTATATGATTTCCCCTCACGTCACATCTCCACATACTGTAAGTACAGACACCTGCGGTGTGTAGTGGCGTCCTGCGTGTCCTGCTCTCCGTCCTCCAGACGTCTGGTGCAACAAGGAGCAGGTGCTGTATGACCACAGGGTCTCCCTCTCTGCAGGCGATGTGGAAGGAGTTCCAGCCGTCCTTGTTTCTCAGTGCGGGGTCGGCACCGTGGCAAAGCAGCTCCTGGATCACGTCCAGGTTCCTCCGAGTGCACGCCATCATCAGCGGAGTCCTGAGAGCAGAGACACAAATCTCCTCTGACAAACAAACTTACTGCAATTGGTGGATATATTCATACACTCTATGTAGAAGATCTGTCCCGTACTTACTGATAGAGCCACTAGGGGGCGTGGATAACCAGGCGAAATATGGAGTGAAGTTGGAAAGATAATGTGCTGCTGCTGTCCTACTGACCTGTTTTTATTTGTTTCCTGCGCTACAATCATGGAACATATTATACAACGTGTAATATCTTCACATTTTAAGAGTAGCTTATGAAAAAAATAATATTACAATTTCTTTCATGTTAATTTTAAACGACCGTACTGAATACACCCCAAACGGAGCACACAGATACAGTCTGAGCACTGTAGAACAGTCAGTGTTTAACAGGGCTGGACTGTAAAGCCTGAATTTGAAATAATGTACATTTAATTGTAATAACGTATTGTATTGTCAGCTATTTTTACCAATAAGCCCCTTCGATTTCCAACTAGAAACACAAATTTATTGAAGTATATTAAAGAAAAGTAAAGCCACTCCTTCAGGTATATTTAGCTAATATTACGCCATTTGTTTATAGTTGTACTGTTCTGTCGAGTTAAAAAAGGTAACTCCTTCGAGCCGGATTCGAACCAGCGACCTAAGGATGTCAGCATTCAGCCTCTACAGTCCTCCGCTCTACCAACTGAGCTATCGAAGGGCGGTAACCCCTCCCACAGCGAAGCCAGCTTTAAAGTGAACCCGGGAACGATGGCGCTTACTTCTTCCTCCTTCCTTTTGGAGTAGGGTTACAGTAATGTAGTAACACGTTAACAGGTTCTTTCTCACCAGTCAGCCTTCTTCAGACTGTCCACTTTGGCGCCTTCTTGGAGCAGGTAGCTAACACAGTCCTTGTGGCTCATGGAGGCTGCTTCGTGTAGCGGCCTCTTATAGTCGTTGTTGTACACCTCTACATCCAAGCCAACCCTCTTTATCAGGTACTTTACAATGTCCAGGTGTCCATGCCTTGCGGCGTAGTGCAGCAAGGTGTCTCCCGACTTGCCGAAGTGTTTGCCACTGACAGTTTGCGCCGCAGTCGAGCCGCCTAATGTTATGTGTTTCTCCAGCGCGGCCAACTGTCCGTCCTGAGTGAGCTTCACTAGCAGCTTCGAAGTGTTTTCATCCATGCTGGGTGGAAGTTAAATGCTGGAGCAGAAACTGGCCTACGGGCCAAAATAAGAACAGTTACTCTGAAGTGTTGAAGAACACACGCTGGCCTGTTTACCAGCGCGATTCCTGGTTGAGCTGCTTAAAATCACGTGGCCAACCATGACCTAACCCTGTACCTCTGAAACCAACATAAAGCACGCAAGTGTTTGGTTTTTTACGTACTTATAGCTTGATCAAAATTCTAAATATTATTATGAGCACTAATAGATTTTTTTTTTGCAATTTAAGATTAAAATGACCTGAATTATACAGTGTGTACATATTGCTACAATTTGATGAGAAACCTTTTATACAACAGTCAAAACAAGGTTAGAGCCGTCACTTGGATTAGGAAAGAAAGAGCATCATTGCCCTTATAGGAGGGCGTGGCCATGTGGATTGTGGGAGATGTAGTTGTTGTAGCAACGTGATATGGCTCTCTAAACTTTAGAGAGTTCACGTTGCAAATCACTTTGCTCTTTACATTAAAGACAATTTTGGTCGTTTAGACTCTAAATTGTCTTTAATGTAGTTAAATAATAAAGAAAATTTAGGTTAATAAATGATTACTGGAATAATGTTAACACATCTCATGAGGGTAATATCACAGACTTTCTTTTTCTCTCTGACAAAATACCAAAAGTGGATCAGATATTGCCGTCACTGGTCTTCTAAACGAGATAATCCAGCATCTGGCTAACAAGAAGAAGACCAACAAGACGAGTCACATCTGGAGGAAAAGGTGGGGGGAGAGAAAAGCGGGTGAGTCTCAGTCCTCAGAGGTTTTACAACACGGACCATCAGCTCCACGAATGGGACTAGCTGTAACCTCCACGCTGTTCTTGCTGGTGAGTGTGTTTCAGACATTTGACTTTGTACTGCACTTAAAAACAAAAGACGGCTGTCGTATCAAAGCAGCACTGACACACCTTCATGCTTTGCCATCTAAAGGAGCTTTTATTCCTCTTTTTTGTTCTACAGATAGTTTTATGTCTGTTATGGTTGCATGATGTTGTAATGTGTAAGGGTTTAAGTAAACCATAGAGCTTTTTGTCATTTTACACTAACGTGCTCTGCTTAAAGATTTCCATCTAAGCTTTTAACTTCAGCTCTCAGTGCTCGGTGAAAGCGCCTGTTTCAGTTACTTCTCTACATTAATGGCTCTTTGTGGACAGAGGACAAACACAAACTGTTTTCAGAGTGATGGTTTCTGCACTGCACCATCACAGATTCACACACCGTGAGGACTTTGTGCTGATGGTGAAAAAGTGGTTTTCTAAATCTAAGTATAATATCACGCACTTGTTAAACTATTGGTATAAACTGACACTGACAATGTGAAACTGCACTGAGATGCATTAAGAGGACATATTACATACAAGAATACTAAAGTGTAACTTCTGTAAATGATGAGTTGTTCAAATGCAGCCCAGCTGTTGGGCAGCTCTGCTCTTCCCAGCTAAAGCTAAGCAGTTCCAGATGTTTCTGAATTCTCTGAAGAGCAGCAAATAAACCAGAAACAAATGCAGGACACAAACTGCAAGTCCTGTTGTATTTCAGCTGACAGCAGCTCTGGTGAAAGGCTGCAGAGTAGGCGTCATTATGAGCTAATCAAGCTGCCATCCTCTCTGGGCAGATTTTACATTTTAAACTTAAAGCATAATTAATGGGGTGTTGGTAAGAATCCCTTATTTGTCTCATGAAAGGGGAGACTTCACCCCTCCGTTCACTGTGTGAGCATTTGTTGTATTTGTATAAAGGTTTGAGAGGCTGGTAGGCAAACACATGCCCCGATGCAGCCGGCACCAGAAAGGAAGGAAATACTTTGGACTCAGCCACGTGTCAGCCCTTGTCTCACTGAATCTGTGTCTGGTCACATCACTCTGCTTCATGCAAAGGTCTTTTTGTGTTACTTTTCACTGTAGCTTTTGTTCGAGCTTAGAAACAAACCTACTGGCTTAGGAATGATCGTGTACGTCACACTTCAGAGATACGAGCTTCCTTCCTGCTAGTGTTACGATTCCACTGTTATCATTCCTAATCCCAGTGTGATAGGATCCCCGACACCACACCGTGACAGAGCCTCCCCGTGTTTTACACATGCCTCTGGACACGCACTGCTGTACCTCTCCCCTAACCTCTTCCATACATACGGACAACAATTTGAATTGAGGCCGTTTCTAACGAGACTTTGACAAATGGTAGATGGATGGGCCGAAGCCCCAGATCCAGCCCTCAGGTCAGGCGTTTGCTGGATTTTACCCATGCTCTTCATTTGCTTCAAATAGTTTTTTAGGCCTGCCATTCATTTGTCGTCCACGTGTACACAGCATATGTCAGCTCTTTGGGAATCAGCTTGTTTATGTAAAATACTGCTTTATGCTTTTGGGCATTTTTTTGCAGATTCAACTAAAGAAATGGGAAAAGCTGTATGTTTTATGACAGGATGCCTTTTTTACACTTTAATAGTAAGTGTTGAGTGACTGGTCAAACAAAAGAAATATCCCTCCCAGTATGGTCAGGTACTGTCCTCAAAATGACTAAAAAGCAGCCAAAGACTGATGAGGAGTGCAGTGATGTTTAGAGGGAGGGCGAGATCGGATGCTGCGCTGCGGTGACTCCTAACGCGAGCAGCTGAGAGAGGAACACGTAAGGACTGATTGTTCTGCACAGACGGCCTCTCTGCTTTGTGTTCGTAGGGTTACAGCTGTACTCTGTCAGACTACCTCAGATTATTCACAGCTGTAGAAGACGCTGCTTCTAAACAGCAGTCATCAGGTTGTTTGACAGTAACACTCCCTGCACTGCAAACATATGAGAGCTGTCATCTTTAGAAATAAAAACACATTTCAGGGCTGTTAGCTGTGTTGGCAGGTTTCAGGGCTCCCCTCCCTGAGGGGCCAAATTACAAAATATTTCATCTTTTGCTCCTCAGAAGTGGCTTCATAGCTCTCTCCTTCTCTGTTCTGGTGTGTGTGCAGATGTCCCTGGAAGCAAATAGAAAACATGGCTCTCCTGAGAAAAAGTAAGTGTAACCAAAGTGTGATGCAAATGGATAAAGACTGATTCATGTCGTCCAGCAGTATTAGCTGACATGTAGCTGAGAAGTAACGTTAGCAGATTGTGTTGTCTGCATGTGCTTTGCATTCACGTCCACTGTGCATCCACTGGACAGCTGTTGCCAGTAAAGGTCCCCTTATTTTTCCCCAGGAAGAGGAAGCAGCCATGCACATGCACCAAATATCTATGGAATGGGATAGACAGCAGGCTGTAACGACTTATTCCTGAACTGCATGCGGTTGTTAAAAAGTAAAAGCTGCATGTGTGCAAATTTCAGTAACTCCAGTGTTTTTCACGCTGTTTTCTTTCTACAGAAAAGGCACATTTTCCACTTTACTCGCCTTCAGGAAATCCACCTTCTACTAGCCAAACCTTTAACACTTAACTCGACTGGTAACTGGATTCTCTCATACTGTGAGAGCAATCCTTAAGTGCTTTCACTAATCTGTGGTTCTAGGTAACGAGTCAGGATGCTGTGCAGACTCCAGTTAGCACTAGCTACAGTACCCGGACGGCTGCACAAAAACCAAAGTACGCTTGTGTTTGCAGACCCTCCTTCCTCTCTGGTGTGTCTCACAGCTGGAGGAAATACACAAAGCATTTTGAAAATGGACATGTTTTACTTTTTATAGTAACAGCTGATAATCACTTAATTATTTATGGGATGATTTATTCTCTGTCTTTGCTGTG
This sequence comes from Aulonocara sp. 'chitande type north' Nkhata Bay, assembly GCF_057382095.1. Lineage (NCBI taxonomy): Eukaryota > Metazoa > Chordata > Actinopteri > Cichliformes > Cichlidae > Aulonocara > Aulonocara sp. 'chitande type north' Nkhata Bay. The sequence continues at coordinate 1,178,944 of NC_141360.1, read as the reverse complement.
CGACTGAGAATCACTGTACCATTGCTAGCATAAAGGTAGCCGTTACCTGCCTATTGTTGCAGCCAGCGTCTCTGTGAAGTCTTTTTTCTTTCTTTGGTTTAAAGCTTTCAGTCGCTTTAAGCCAACCTGAGCTAATGAACAGCAGACTGTTGTCTGGCTCAGCCATAAAGAGCCTCATTTTTATTTTTTATTATTCTTACTTGTACTTTCCTTTGACTGTGTTGGTGGAGGCTCAATCTGATGTCGCCGTGCTGATGTTCCTGGATCAACAAACTGATGTCGGTCCTGGTTCAACATCGATCACACTGTAGTGATGGAAACACCGTCACATCACTCAGCCCTAACCACAATCACATCCTGACCCTGACCTGTTTCCCTGAGTGGACAGCTATGATGTCACAACGGTGTGATTGGTCAGATCCAATGTTGATCCTGGACATCACCAACATGAGGATATCAGTTGATGGAGAGGAATAGAGAGGATCAGAGGGAGTTTCTGTCTCTGCTGATGTAGAGCGAGCATGTGATAGCGTGTCAAAGGAGGACATGTGAGGATGGTGCAGGATGTGCATGAGACACAGTGATGATGGGCAAGCTGACAGATGAGGTCAGGCACAAGTCTGTGGTTTATGATGTTCCTTCTAAACGTAGACAGCTCTTGTTGTTTTACGGCATCAATCTGCTTTGAGACAAACTTCTTTAGTTTTGCACTCAAACACTGAGCGATCGCGTTTCAGTCAATCGGATCCTGCTGGTGCTGCTGGTGCTGATGGTGTGCCTCCTCCTGCGCAGTACACTGCTCAGAGCCTCCACTCGGCCAAGACTCTCAGGTGCGTCAGCGTTGGTCTTCACTACTTAATCTGAGAAATACTCACTAATGTTCCAAATGTGAAATATGTTACTCTCCTTAAGTGAAAAGGATCCCACTGAAATTGAGCATAAACCAGTCTAAACTCCTGATTCCTGACAGAGAACAGGAAAAGCCCCAAGAATGCAGGACAAGTTTCTCAGGAACACGCTGCAGAAGCGCATGATGTCGTGCCCGTCGTCATCTGTGCATCAGAGGAGCGCATGGGTGCCTCCATGGCAACCATCAACAGCATCATCAGCAACACAGACGCCAGTGTTTTCTTCTACGTTGTTACTCTTCGTGATGCTGTCAAACTCACGAGGTGCATCTTTGAACTACAAAAATATGAACCGCACTTTGTTCCAAATATGGAGATCAGTGGTTTTCTCCCAGTATTGTTTCCCAAAGTGAGTATTTCTCACCTAATCTTCCTTTTGTGTCACGTAGGAGGTACATAGAGAAGACAAAACTCAAAGGCATCCGCTACAAGATAGTGGAATTTAACCCGATGGTCCTTGTTGGAAAGGTGAAGCCAGATTCATCTCGACCCGATCTCTTACATCCCGTGAGTGCTGCATCCGTGCCATCAGCCAAACCAAGCACAGAGTTCCTGTCTCAAAGAAATAAAAAACTTTGTTTTGCAGCTCAACTTTGTGCGGTTTTACCTCCCTCTGCTCGACATCCTCCACTCGAGGGTTATATACTTAGATGATGACATCATCGTGCAGGGTACGCATGTCTACAGTCAGTCTAATAAAAGGATTCCATATTAAACCGAATGATTCAATAAGTGTTTAAATGATCTGTACACACATGTGTAATCTTCTACATTAGACACAACTGTGCTACCGAGGAGCGTCACACAGAGTTACTAAACGGCTGAATTCAGAGGTAGACCCTGACATGACCCAGTGAAGTCAAAGGAGCCCTTTATTGGCTCCTAGAGAACGAACTAAACCCAGAAGATCTCTAAATAAATACATCATCATTTGCCTTTACTCGGGTTCTGTTTGTTAATTATTAAAATGAGTTTTAGGATCTGAAGCATGAAAGTGTGACGAGTATCAGGATGGGGACAAATACAGCAGTCTGGTTGTGTTTCAGGTGACATCAGGGATCTGTTTAATATCAAGCTGAAGCCAGGACACGCGGCTGCTTTTGCCACAGACTGCGACCTTCCCTCCACACACGAGACGGTGCGCAGCATCGGGATGCAGGTGGATTTTTACGGCTTCTGTTATGATGTTAGACTTTTATGCCTCGTGTAAATCTCACATTAAAGAGGTTTTATTTGACATAGTAACATGTGGGAGGGATTCAGTCATTATTATTTGGTATTCTCTCCTCTGAGCTCGTCCCCTAGACAACCTACATGGGCTTCCTGGACTACAGGAAACAGGAAGTGAAAGACCTGGGCATCAACCCCAGCGACTGCTCTTTCAACCCTGGAGTCTTTGTGGCAGATATGAACGAGTGGAAGAAGCAGAAGGTCACCAAAGAGCTGGAGAAGTGGATGGAGGAGAATTTCAGGTAAACTCCTTAAACTAGTGTCATTTCCTAAATGTTACCAATATGAACAGTAGATTTGGTTTATGAAACTTTGATCTTATTTTACCTTGAAAGAGAGGTCAAAGGTCAAGCGCTACATATTTTAGATCTCTATACGGTACTGTCTATACGTCGACAATGCACAGCAAACCTGTAAGGATCACAGTTGTAAGTTATAAAGGCTTTGTGTCAGCTTTCAACCAATAAAACTTTATTAAGTTGACCCCGAAGAGCCACACGTCACTCCCTACATGACCTACCTGTCGTTACATCTGTCAGCTTACTAAAAGTGTGTTTGTGGATTTAAACCTTTTATTGCAGATGTTCCTACAGTTTTGCATATGAAGGCCAGTGTCTGGCATTTAGAGTGAAGCAGCTGTGATGGCGAGCGATATCCCACAGATATACTGTAAAAAGCCATTGAACCACTCGTAACTACAGTTAGCTAACTAGCCTCTGTATGTTGCAGCAGTGCTGTGGTTTGGGGTGAGATACGTACACAGAGCTGTTCCCTTTCAGTCAGTTCACTCGGTACAACACATAAGTACGGGATATCACGCCCTCGCGTGCCCTGGCTGAAGAAACCTTTATTCACATGTGATGACACGCGCACGCCCCGCCTGCACATATAGCCGCTGTCATCACAGTCGTCCCTCAGTTCTTACGCTCTTCACCTCGCGGAGAACACCACTGCTGAGTTGGACTGCCCCTGTTGGTGTTAGCTAGGGCCGCCACAAACGATTATTTTGATAGTCGACTAATCAGATCATCATCCATTGAACATACAGCGTACAGCTTATTGCACCAGCAGCATCTGCTCTTATATAACTATCATTAGCTTACAGCTTTAAGTGTTTAAGGTCTGTGCTAACTAAAAATAAAGACAAGATGATAGTTTATTACATTTAAATGAAATTTGCAGATTGTTTCGGTGAAGTTTAATAAACTCCTTGCTATCTAAAATATAACGGGACACCGGAGTATATTCTGGAGCATCTCACACTTCTGATAATCAGCTGTCTGCTTGACGTTTATTCAGCTGTGTAAAAACTATAACTTTAATCTCAGACAAACTGATTTACTCAGGAACAAATAAAATACTGAAAAAAGCCAAACAATAACATTTTTAAGTTAAGTCTAAGTGACTCATATATATCATGTTTAACCTGAGTAGCCAAAGACGGCGGTGGGTTTGAAAACGATTTGCCGGGAGTCCGGTGTTCTCACGGCTCTAGTGAGCCTAGCCCCCGTCTAGCTATCGAGCTAGTGGGTAACAGACGTCTCCAAAAACGTCGGAGCGCTTTTGAAAATATGTGGTGTCTTGATAAACTGAGCAGATATTTGAGGTTTACACAGCTACATTCTCGCCTGAAAATATGTTAAACGTTTATTTTGTGACCCAGAAAGAATAATAAGAGTAAAGTTAAAATCCGGCGTGCAGCTCGGATCTCAGCTGACCCTTCTCACCCTGGACACAGTCTGTTTGACCTGCTCCCCTCAGGCAGGAGGCTCCGGTCCATTCGCACCAGAACCTCTCGCCATAAGAACAGTTTCTTCCCCTCTGCTGTTGGACACATGAACAATAACCATATGACTGTTCCCACCACTAACACATGACCCTACGCTGTGTCACTGCATCATTCCATGTTTGGCACTGATCACCACCTGCACTCATGTATATATCTTTCCACGTAGCACTCTTAATTCTTATTCTCATGTATATATCTCATGTATATCTCATGCACATATCTTTCCACGTAGCACTTTTAATTCTTATCCCTACTTTTATTTTTTCATGTCTATTTAAGTGGTATTTATGACAGCATGTTTGCACTGAAGCACCGCAGCAATTTCCTAATGTTGTAAACCTGCTCAACATTTGGCAATAAACCCCATTCTGATTCTGATTCTGATTCTAAAACTAACTAGCTGCCGCCATTGTTGGAAACTGAGCTGGGCCGCGCTATGAATTCTGGGATAGGTTGGGCCACAAAGTATACACCCCACCCATCCTTCAAATCTGGGGAAATGAAGGGTCCATTTGTCGGAGTCTTTGAATTTGGACAGTCTTCGTCGTGTCGCTGTAACATAATCGGCCTACTAATGCGGGTACAGGAGGATTCCTGCGTCTTTTGTGATCTTTTGTGATCTTACAAAGCTTCAAACGACGCGTCGACTATTAAATTAGTCGTCGACGATTAGTCGACGTAATCGTGACTAGTCGACTAATCGTGGCAGCCCTAGTGTTAGTCTCCACCGTGCAGTTGGTGCGTAGGCTGCCCGCGGAGTGCTAATTTCAAGTTTTCCTGTGCAGCGTTTTGCTTTGCGTTTTTGAACTTTGGACTCCAAACCTAAGCGAGCAAAGCACAAATCTTCTGTTCGCCCCTGTCCTCAGGGATGTGGTTTCTCTTTGCACGACAGCGACCAGCACAATGCCTGCCCCGTCTGCCTGGGGATCGGCCACGCTAGGAGAGCATTGATGGAGCCCGAAGCCTGTGCGTTTTGTCGCCAGCTCCGGCGCTCGACCCTGGAAAGACGGGTGACGTTTGTGGAAAAAGTGCTGGGACGCTCCGCTGTCCCACCGCATGACCCTCTCCTTTCAGAGTCTGGAGCCCCGGCTTCGTCCGAGTCCGAGGACAAGGATTATCCGGTCGATGTCCCCGCAATTAGCTGGGCTGACCACATGGAATATGTTGACGGGTTAGTTGATGACGAGCCGGAACCATGCAGGAGCGCTGACGGACTTCTCTTTCCTCCCTGTTTCGCCGTGCTGCTGAGAAGCTGCAGGTGGACTGGCCCTCTCCTCCGCCAGCTCAGAGGCCGTCGCGGCTCGCGGGTTTTTTCCTCCCACCGGAGCCCGCAACAGCCAAAAACTGCCTTCCCATGTTCCCAGACTTTCTCTGCGAGCTAACAGCATCATAGGACAAACCTCTGTCTACCCGCGTCACTGTGCCCGGCTATGGACAGTACATGGAATTGGACTTAGCTAACCCACCCCCTATGAAGAAGAAGATTTATCGGGCTCAGGCCGGCACTGCTCACGCCATGAGCTCCGTCACCATGCTCCAGACGTACCGGGCGATGTGCCTGGTGGAGCTCGGATCGCTGGTTCCTGATGACAGCCCGCTGGCACCTCTTCTTAACGAGGTCAGAGTCACCACAGATCACATCCTCCGTACCTAGTGCTGCCGTTCGGGCTGTCGCTCGCTCCTCGCACCTTTGCAAAATGTGCCGAGGCAGCGCTAGCGCCCCTCAGAAAGAGAGGCATCCGCATCTTAGCCTACCTGGACGACTGGGCTCTCGTAGCTTGCTCCAGAGAGCAGGCGGAGACACAGCTGTCGCTGGTTCTGTCACACATTCAGACACTGGGGTTCTCTGTGAACGTTCAAAAGAGCTCGCTAATCCTGAGTCAGCAGATTTCTTTCCTCGGTTTGGAAATATGCTCGCTTTCCAGCCGCGCACGTTTGTCGGAGCACAGAGTGGCCGCGTTTCATCGCTGCCTCGCTCAGTTTCAGCTGGGACGCAGACTGCGTTTCCAGACCATATTAAGCTTGTTGGGCACGATGGCATCTATGATCGCCGTAGTGCCGCTTGGACTGTTAAAAATGAGAGCGTTTCAACGCTGGACTCTCTCTCACCGTTTGTGTGCATCGCGTCAGCTCCGGAGGAGGCTGCCGGTAACCACGTCTTGCATGCTAGCTCTCCGTCCTTGGAGGGAGCCCGGGCTGCTGCATCAGGGCTCTCGGATTGGGAGGGTTTTGTTTCACAAGGTGGTGTCCACAGATGCTTCCCTAAGAGGGTGGGGAGCGCTGTGTGAGTGTGCATCAGTGAGAGGGATCTGGTCCGCACTTAGAGCTGTTAGCAGTGTTCTTAGCTCTAAAGCATTTCCGTCCAGTCCTGGAGGCCAGCATGTCTTAGTCAGGACGGACAATTCAACAGTGGTGTCTTACATAAACAGGCAGGGAGGAACACGCTCTCCTCCCCTGTTGAAGCTGTCTCGCTCTCTGCTGTTATGGTGTTCATTTTCTGTCTCTAAGAGCCACCCATGCCCCAGGCCACCTGAACCTGGGGCCGGACCTTCTCTCCAGGGGGTCCTCTGGTGAGAGAATGGAGGTTGCACCCTTTAATAGTGGCTCAGATCTGGGATCTATTTGGCAAGAGGCAAGGGGCAAATAGTGGTTCATCCGTGCCCGGATCTGTGGCGCCTTCATGCTTACCTGCTGAGAGGTTAAACTTGATTGCTAAGGGTTTGCCACCTAGTGTGATAGCGACAATTCAGAGCGCTAGGGCCTCATCTACTAGAGGCTTGTGCGCTTACAAATGGCGAGCCTTCGAGCAATGGTGCCAGGACCGCCACACTCTCCCATTTCAGTGTTTTGACATTCCTGCAGGAGCTGCTGGATAAGGGCCTTTCATTTTCAACAATTAAGGTTTATTCAGCAGCTATATCTGCTTGTCATATTGGCTTTGACGAGGTGACACCAGGTGCACATCCCCTCGCCATACGTTTTCTGAAAGGAGTTTGCCGGCTGAGGCCCGTGCTTAAGTCCAGTGTCCCTGCTTGGGACTTGTCTTTGGTGCTGGAGGACCTTTGTAGCCCCCCGTTTGAACCCACTGAGTCTGTGGATATGAAATTTCTTTCATATAAGACTGCATTACTTCTCGCTTTGGCTTCAGCAAAGCGAGTGGGTGACCTTCATGCGCTCTCTGTGCATCCCTCCTGCACACAGTTCTCTCCTGATGGTCTCAAGGTCGTATTGCGTCCAAATGCTACCTATTTTCCCAAGATCATGCCTGCGTCTTATAGCTCAGTGGAGTTTGAGTTGCTGAGCTTTTGCTCCCCTCCTTTTGCATCTGAGGAGCAGAGGAGGATGCATTCTCTTTGTCCAGTGCGTGTGCTACGCACCTACATTGAGCGCACTCAGAGTGTGCGTTTACGTGACCAGCTGTTTGTCTGCTTCGCTAATCCAAATAGAGGTAGAGCTCTGTCCAAGCAGAGGCTGTCCCACTGGATTATAGAAGCTATCTCACTGGCGTACGGCACCGGTGGTCTTGCTTTGCCCCAGGGGGTGAGAGCTCATTCCACCAGGGGGATGGCAACCTCATGGGCTCTTTTTAAAGGGGTGCCTGTAGCTGATATTTGTGCGGCAGCTAGTTGGGCATCACCGCACACTTTTGTGCGGTTTTATCGGTTGGACGTTACAGGCCCTTCGGTGGCTCATGCTGTCCTTTCTGCTGGGTCTACCACTCACTAAGGATGTGGTGGTCCGATTCCGGTTCGGTGACTGCTCTGTGGGGCCTGTATATATGTCCCATACTTATGTGTTGTACCGAGTGAATCGACTGAAAGGGAACGAATAGTTATGTCTATAACTTCTGTTCCCTGAAGGAGAGGAACGAGGTACAACACAAGGTGGCCCCACTGAGCAGTTTGGCTCGGTGAAGAGCGGCTATCGAACTGATGACAGCGGCTATATGTGCCGGCGGGGCCGTGCGCGTGTCATCACACGCCATCTGCCTTAAAGGCGTGAATAAAGGTTTCTTCAGCCAGGACACGCGAGGGCGTGATATCCCGTACTTATGTGTTGTACCTCGTTCCTCTCCGGCTCCCAAAATTCTTCCCTACTTCATCCCAATTACAGAGTTCTTTCAGATGCGGTTGGCATGTCTGAATTATGCACAGAGTCCTTTTGCATGCGTGCTGTGACCGGCCAAAGCAACACTAAAAGAGTCGTCTCCTGAAGAGCCGGGGTGTGTCAGGAAACTGTGATTATCGTCTAGAGTTTTATCTTTTTATCTTTGTTTATGTGGTTTTCATTTGTTCATGTATTGTTTGTTATCAGTCACTTTTTCATTGATTAGGTTTAAGCACTAAAAAGTACTTTCCCCCACGAGCGTATTGATCCCATCAGCAGATGGGTGACGTAAACTGTTTTGTTCGGAGCCCTGCAGAGGTAGCTGATGGAGGCTCACTGGTGTATAACAAAAAAATCTCTTTCTTTTGTTTTCACTGGCCACTGCATCTGATTTTAAACCCTTCTCACCAACAGACAAAACATATACAGCAGTGCCATGGCAGGGGGCGTGGCAACCCCACCCATGCTAATCGTGTTTCATGACAAATACACGATACTGGACCCTCTGTGGCACGTCAGGCACCTGGGTAAGATTGCTCTCCACACACAGCTGGAATATTAGTGCCACCGTCAGCTCAGTTTCCAAAAAGCTTCGCTGTGTGTCCAGGCTGGAGTCCGGATGTCCATTACCCAGAGAACTTCCTCCAGGAGGCGCACCTGCTGCACTGGAATGGCCCGTTCAAACCCTGGAATTACCCTGCTGTGCATTTAGATCGCTGGGAGAAGTGGTTCATCCCAGACCCCTCTGGAAGGTTCTCTTTGGAACGTCCTGACGACGACAGCTGAGGTCCGTGGCTGCGGCACCAAGGAGCCGGTCAGAGGGTCACGTGACACACGCTTACAGTGACGGGGCGAAGGAGTAAATCCACGAATGTAACACTGAAACAGCGAGACACCAAACTGACCAATCTAAAGAACATAAGAGACTGAATGCTGTTGTGTGTTTGTGAAACGTGTCGCATTATAAAAACTGTATTTCAAACCTAACATTTAAGATTGTTTCTTATCTTTATATGTTTTCCATACTGCTTCATATATCTGTCATCGCTATCCTTAAGCTAACAATACAACTGTATAGTTTTCTACCCAGGATATATTACTGATTTCATTTAGTGTGCAGCTCCAGACAGTGATGGGCTGAGAGGCCCCAGGAGCCCTGAGGACTGTGAAAAGCTGGTTCAAATATAACGTCGTCTCGCGTGGCAGAGCCTGCGTCCGCTCTGTAACGACAGGCTGCGGTGGGCTCTTTTGCGCCCCCAGCAGGTCAGACAGTGCACATTTCATGTGAACTTGAACAGGCACACTCGTCGTTCCCAGACATGAAGCCAGTGACTCTGTTCATGCCTCTTTTCTCTCTCATCTGTGAGGCTGACCTTTCTGAGCGAACAGTCGTTACATTCATGCTTCCTCACACAGAACACGGCGGTCATTTAACTTGTGCTGTCAGATTTTCAATCGAACCAAACATCTACTAAGTCAATCACCATTTAGGTTTCCTTTTCTTAATTAGCCTTTTATAAAAGTGGCTCAGTGCAGATATAAATATATAACCTGCAATTTGTTAAAACCAGTCTTGCCAGGCACACTGGGTAGTTCATATGATGGCAACGGTAAAATGCGTGTTTGAAACTGCGACAAAGTTCACAGCAAGAAGTGGATGTAAGTAGAAGTCACAGTGGATTTCTGGGATGAGCACTTTCTATTGTTGTTATTACTCTTTAGTTTCATGTTGCACTCACTGCTTGGCTTGTTCAGCCCCACAAACTTCACGCGTGAGCAGAAGGCAGCCTGAAGTTTTCAGATTTGTGCCTTTCACAACATGAGCTCCCGTTACTGGTTCCAGCCACCAGAGGGCGTGATGCTCCTGGTAGTCTGTACTCGATGTGAAGCAGCGACTGTCACTGCTGCAGTTGACTGTTGGTAAGAGACACATGATTCCTCCTGAGAACAAAATAAAAAACAAACACACACCTGACCACCTCATTCTATTTAAATGAGTTTATTCTATTTACACAGCACCAGGTCACAACATCAGTCGCCTCAAGGTGCTTTATATTGTAAGGTAGACGCTTTGGCGACAGTGGGAAGGAAAAACTCCCTTTTAACTGGACTGGTCTCATAACTCAGACGCCCTCTACAGGAAAGGGCAGAGCAGGCTGCTGTGGAGACTCAGGTCGTTTGGAGTGGAGGGCCCACTCCTGAAGACCTTCTATGACTCTGTGGTGGCCTCAGCCATCTTTTACGGTGTGGTCTGCTGGGGCAGCAGCATCTCTGCCGGGGACAGGATGAGACTGAACAGGGTGATCCGAAGGGCCAGCTCTGTTCTAGGATCCCCTCTGGACTCAGTGGAGGTGGTGAGTGACAGGAGAATGGTGGCTAAGCTGTCATCCCTGTTGGACAACATCTCCCACCCCATGCAGCAGACTGTGACAGCACTGAGCAGCTCCTCCAGTGGCTGCAGCACCCACGGTGTGGGACGGAGAGATTTCGCAGGTCTTTCCTCCCCACTGCTGTCAGACTCCACAACAAAGACTCCAACTGATCAAACTCATCCACACATGTGCAATAATACTAAGTGCAATAATCTTTTCTGACAAAGTTGTATTTTTACTCAGTTGTATACAGCATTTGTATTCTATTTTTATCCTGCTGTATATTTTATTCTATTCTATTCTGTACAGTTGTGTTCTCTAATGTTTGCTATGTAACTTTGCACTGTCACTTTCTGCTGTTTCTGCTGATCTTATCTCATAAACCTCCGGCAGAGCCAGGCTCAGGGAGGGGCGGGGCAATCTGTCGGGACCTGCTGAGAAATTCACTGTTATGTTCTCTGTCCTTGAGCTGTCCGCCCTCACACACGTGGTCACTTTCCCCTAAAAATTGTTTAATCTGGTTCTCTTTATCTACTTGTAGGATCTGTGCAGGATCCACTGATGTGTAAGTTTCCAACTTTTCCTTCGGTGTTAAGCTTTGTCTGGTTTGTGTGTCCATTTATTTTTGTGTCCTCGCTGCAGCTCTGTCCGACTGCATCGTATAAGAAAAGCAGCAGACGTGGACGCTTCAGGTCAGTACAGGCTTCACTTTGTAATGTCAGGGTGAGAATAGAAGAGCTGGATCACCTCTGACAGGATTCTCTGTAAAGAAGTGCAGAGACTTTGAGTACAGCCAGTGAGCAAAGCCAGAGAAGTCAGTGTATCTGAACCAGAAATCAAAGAGAAATCAAGAACAGGGAGTACGCTCCCAAGGACAGTGTCAGAAAAACGCCTAACGCATCCTTTTTCTGCCCACGTCTCTTCTCATCTGTGTTGCAGTTTCCAGGCTTTTATTTCTCCATTTCCCTACTTTAAATGTCTGCTTGTTTATTGCTGATATTGTAATAACACATGCTTTTGTTCATAGACATAAGAGCAGCTTCCTGTCTGCAGTGTCTGTGCTCCATCTGTCTGGATGTGTTCACCGTTCACCAGACGCAGCTTCTGAACAACTACGGCACACTGCACGGCGACGCTCGTGTCCCTGTTTTTCACATTAAACTGCACTTTTATTTCTGCTGCTGACGTTATGCAAACCGCTGCAGGAGGAATAGACTGACAGCTTCATCTAAGATCTGGAAAAACTCCAGTTCCTCCAAAGTTTCCCGTTCCCGAAGTCTGTTCCATCCACCGAACACTGGACCGAGGGCAAAGTTGAGCCGTTATGTGGCGGCAGAAAGAGAACTGTTGATAAGCTGCAGGAGACGCTCAGAAATGTACGAGCTGTGCAGTAACTGTGAAGTGAAGAGGGCCTAGAAGTATGCAGTGGATGTGACTCTTGGTCCTGACACAGCAAATATCTATCTCATCCTTTCTGATAATGGGATGCAAGTCAGCCCTGGAACAGTCAAACAGAACCTTCCAGACACCCAAAGAGATTTTCTGTTGTTGAGTTTGAGGAAAGCAGCCAGATTTAGTTTGAGGTTCAGGGCAGGAAGACTGGATCTTAGCCCAAAGACCGTGAACAGGAAGCAGGCAGTGAATAGCTGTACGTTTGGCCTCACGCGGTGGCTGTTTGTGGACCCTGAATCGGAGCTGGTCACTTTTATAATATAGATGGGCCGTATGATAAAGTGTTACACAGAACGAATAAAGTATGAACTGAATCTCCTTCCTGTTTTCCTTTGGAAATAAGTCTGTGAAACTCTTTTAGTAGTGAACTAAACCACAGAGTAACATCCCCAAACTGCCAATACTCAGTGTAGATGACCTCACCGATGTCATGCAATACAAGTCATAAAATAGGATCAGACGTACAGTCACATCGATCCTTTTATTTTCGACTGTGGAGCTACGTATTCCTTTCTTCAGGTATTCACAAGCGTGATTATATTGGGAATCATTTGTTTAATCGTTTCACAGCTGACTGAGATTTTTTCACTTGTGTTTGAATTGGTGTCTAAAATTAAATATTTGTTTGTTACATTTTTCTGCTCATGATTAAGATGAAGTGAACTCGAGAGCCGAACTCACGTCATATTGACTCTTTCCTTTTGCTAAAGCATATAGTTAGGGCTGGGTAGTTACACTGCAGTAGGTGTAGGCTGCCGGGGATTCCCATGATGCACTGGGTGTTTCTTCTTCACTCACTATGTATTAACAGACCTCTCTGCATTGAATCATATCTGTTATTAACCTCTGTCTCTCTTCCACAGCATGTCTTTATCCTGTCTTCCTTCTCTCACCCCAACCAATCACAGCAGATGGCCCCGCCCCTCCCTGAGCCTGGTTCTGCCGGAGGTTCCTTCCTGTTAAAAGGGAGTTTTTCCTTCCCACTGTCGCCAAAGTGCTTGCTCATAGGGGGTCATATGATTGTTCTACCTTACAATATAAGGCGCCTTGAGGCATCTGTTGTTGTGAGTTGGTGCTATATAAATAAAATTAAACTGAACTGAAGTTTATCAGAGATAACTGTGGAATAGAGGGGAGATAATCCGGGGATTTCTCTTGCTTTTGATTAAAGAAAAGTAGCTTTCAAACTTATGCAAACACAGTGGGAGTCAGTCTCGTCTGCTTCTTAGTTTTTGTGAGTTTAAGAAATTCTTTCTCTCTGACATCAGAGATTATGGTCTTAACTACCAGTCCAGGACTTATGATAGTGTTTGCTCTTTCTAAACGACTGGCATGAGAACTAAATCTAATAATCAAAGATGCTAAATTGTGCGTGGCTGATGCTATGACTACAGTAGGTTGTGCGTTTTGGGATACTCCTAGTTCATGCTCATTAGCTGTAGGAGTGGATGTTCGCTGTTATTATGTGTATAATTCCAGGAATGACATTATTCAAGTTTTCCTTCAAAGTCAAACAGGTTTGAACAATATAACAATGTCGTGTCAAGGTCACAGATACTGTTTGTGTGCGTCTGTAGGCTGGGTGTATGTGCTGGAAAGAAGACAGGGACTTTGAAGGATCCCTCCCCTGCACACCTCCTGCAGTGGTTCAGTGGTTTTTCTGGACGTTGGGAGCTTGCACCGAATACGTCAGAGGTGGGGGTGTGTGCTGTTGACGTCATCGGGGCATCAGAGTTCAAGTTCAGGTTGTTGTGGAGTTGTTTTAGTCACGTGTGTGCTCAGCATCCCAAGGACATCTGAACTGGAGCTGTTTAATGAAAACATGTGAAAAAACCACGATGCAAACATGTCACGGAAGCACTTTCTTCAGGTTTATGAACGGATTCCTTTCTTTTCCAAGCTCAACACACTTACCTCTTTATCACAGAGATATTTCTAAAGCCTGTTCAGTGCCAGACCCTTATCTCAGACACATTTCAACAACCAAAACATAGCTCTTGATATGTGTGTGAAACTGAAACTCCCTGCTGCCATTGTGTAATAGTGCAGACCTATTCAAAGTTATAACCTGACAGTGGCTGCACGGTGGCTCTGTGTCCTTTACTGCAGAGAGGCACTCTCCCCAGCACCCAGCTCAACAGCTGATCACTGCCCAATGATGTGAGACACACTGAGAGTGATTCTATCATTAGGGGTGTCTGTCCTCACCAGCTGACTCGTCGTCTAGCTCTCTGTGCTCTGTCCTGTGTGTGTGTTCTGGTTTTGGTGCATTTCTGTAATTTTGCACCTGCTCCTGACGTCCTTGTTGTGGCCTCTTCTTCAGGGAGTGGCAGATCTTCAGGCCTCACTGGATTGCTTTTGGGCAACAGTTAGTGTTCCTCGCCTTGAGTACATGTGTCCATTTAGAGAGAGATACTTGCCTGTGTTTTCCTTGTGCTCAGGTTTGCCTGGAGAATTCCCTGTCATGAGCAGTCTTTGTTTGGATTGACAGAGTCTGGAAACTGTCTGGAAAATGTGCAAAGCCATAGTGGAGTTCTGGTGATTTTAAAACTGTATGCAGTGTACTTTGACTTGCAGCCCTGTGTGTGAATCCTACCTGTGTTTAGACAGAGCGATCCATCCAAGAAGCTGGACGCAGCGGGCTTGGGTCCTGTTAGTCCCGCCCTCACTAGGCTAGGTTTTCTAATGCAGTGCTTGTTGGCTTTAGGTCAGCAAAGTCAGACATATTCAGACTGTCAACAGAAAACTGTTGCAAAGAAGAGCATTAAGGTGGGGAGAAGCAGTTTAACCCAAATCTTTCCTTGGAGTAGTTTAAAAACAAATCCAGATGCAGCAGCTCACAGGTTGCTCTCCCTCAAACACGGTAAGTGGAATATGTCAGATTCTCTAGAATTCTGGACAATGAGCGAAGAGACAGACTGCGAGGAGAAAATCTCTACGCAGCCTTTTTGCAGCCGTAATGATGGACTGAAAGGAGAACCAGCTACCAACACTCCTCAGTCACCCTTGGCTCATCTTCCACAACCCAAAATATTGACTGCAGAACAAATAGCATCTCAGATTAGAGCTAAACTGCCATTATTCTTTAAAACACCTCCCGTAGAACCCACCACCACTGCCAAGTTACCTGAACCGCGTCTGTACCCAAAGTTCATCATGACCTCGCCGAAATCCTCAGGTCATTTCCGTGCACCTCTTAACTCCACACCGGACTCCCACGCACCATGAGCCCTCCTTCCCCTGTGCTCCTGAGAACACCCTGTGCCTAGTTATTCCTCCTAAGTAGTTTCGTGATTCAGACAAAGTCTAGTTGGTTTTGAAGTTGGTTGTCTGTCTCTGGTTCTGCGTTTGGGTTTTGTGTTTGTCTACCTATGACATACTCATTTTCTCCAGGTCTCTTCAGGAACACAAAACCCACGTCCATCTGACAACCGACTCTACGTCAAGGGTGAAGAATTTAAAGCCAAGTCAGTTTCAGTGTGTAGAAGGGATAATTAAAATCAGACCCAGTTGAATTTAAAGCAGTTTGGAAAAAAGCAACTCCACATGTTTGTGGGTTTGCTAACTTTGCTATAGGTTTACCCGGGACTCCTGTAAAGTTTCCTCCCCTCTAACAAACCTCACCTCTCCCAAGGTCTCCAGTGAAACCCCACAGCTCAAAAAGCTTTCGACAGCCTGAAGCAGTGTTTTGCTGCAGCTCCCTCCCTGGTCCAGAGTGGAGGTGGATGCCTCAGGTGTTGGGCTGGTCCTGTCCCAGCAGGATGCAGCTAAAATGCATCCCTGTGCATAACTTTCTCGCTTCTCTCTCCAGCTGAAAGAAAGTCTGGACAAACCACAAACCTCTCATACCTACACCTGGCGAAAAGACTGAACGAGTCTTTCCTGCTTTTTTATGTCCAGTTATAGCGGTGTCATACATTTTAGCTTTTCACTCATCTTTAGGTGTTAGCTAGCATGCTAAGTTAGTGCTAACCTCTAACTTTGTAACTTCGAACCGTCAACCTTGTGAAAATTTCGTGGATGCAACACTGTGTTGTAATACCTGTGAAAATAGCCGCATTCATTTTATTCTTCTTCTTTTGGCTGCTCCATCTCAGGGCCTCCATCTCCACCTGTCTCCAGCATCCTTCTCCTCCACACCTGCCTATCCATTAATTTGCAGTGAAGAGTCCTGGGTTTTTGGTCCTATTTTCCTCCACATCCCCAGAAACACTTCTGTGAAAGCATGACAATGCCCTTTTAAACCAAGACATAATCCTCCAGCAAGAAGCTGAGGCAGGAGGAATTTTACAGACACCTTGTTACGTTCTAAAACAGTTACCAACCCCACCTTAGCCTGCCGAACCGTCTAACTCATAGGTGTCAAACTCTGGCCCGCGGGCCAAATTTGGCCCGCAGCCTAATTACATTTGGCCCGCAAAGCCACACCAAATTACTATTAGAGCTGGCCTACTGGTATTATACAGCTAATATATCTATTGTTTAGTATTAAGCTTTGCTTGTTCCATATTCAGTTTTTCAGCAAAACTTGTTCGAGTCCATTAGAAGAGATTCATTCTCATATCTGGAGGTAGATTTTTTTTTCAATAAATATTAATGTTAGCCCGCGACTTTGTTCGAGATTTGAATTTTTGCCCACTGTGTATTTGAGTTTGACAACCCTGGTCTAACTCCTCCCAGCGTCTGTTAGGATAAATGCTGTGAGCAATAACTGTTTACCTAGTAAATCTCCTCAGAGGCATAGTACGTAGGTGGGCTCTGACAGTGTTGGCCAGTGATCATATGCACTTATGGATTAAGTGCAGATATGACAGGATTTAATATCTGCAAAGGAAGGAGAACTGTGGCACATTATCCTGTGGGCTTCTGTGCGTTTTGGCCAAAACCTAAAAGTCAGGTTGGAAAGACAAGGGTTGAAAAATGTTTTTTGGACAGTAATCTCACTGAACAACAACAATTCGGAAGTACCTTGAACTCCATTCCCAAAGCCCTCCAATTTACTTGCCCAAATGGCAAATTCCTGGCTCACATAGCCTGCCACACCTACCACATACACCTACCATTCCTGTTTGCTTGATTCTCTCCAGCAAACACCTGGTGGGGGTGGGGGTCACTTTGATCGTCAGCTCATGTTTTGTGACTATTCACCAAATACTGAATTTTGGGGTGTGTGGGATCAAAACAACTTATGACCACTTTTAACTAGAACCACTGAGGATTTTGCCAGAGCAGAGTATGGAGGCAGGTTGTTGGCTGTCATGAGCAGCACCCAAAGCAGAACTCTGAACAGTGTCCAGCGTCTGGAGAACTAATCCAAGCAAAGAAAAAGAAAGAAATCCAGAGCAGAGCAGTCGAATCAAACAGATTTCAGGTAGAGCTGAGACGATAAAGGGTTGCAGACTAAAGTGGAGCAGCTGGATGAGGGGCTGTTGGTTTGGTGATCAGAGGTAGTGGTGGTTAGTACTGTGGCCTCACAGCAAGAAGGTCGTGAGTTTGACTCCACTCCATTTGGCTTTCTGTGTGAAGGTTGCATGTTTTCTCTGAGCCTGTGTGGTTTCAGCTTCCTCCCACAGTCCAAAAACATGCAGCTGGTGAGGTGATTCTAAATTGTTCATAGGTCTGTCTCTTTGTTAGCCCTGCGTCAGACTGACCTGATGTGCTCTGTGACTTCCTCAATCATTCTGTCTTTTTCTTGGGTGACATATTTTGTCCATCAGTCCATCAGTTAGTGCAAAGACTTGTGGGAAACAAACTGTTTGTCAGTGATGACAATTTGAGTTCAATGGGAAAACTGGTTCTTGGGCTTTATGACTGAGAAGGGGCAGGTGATTGGAGACGCATGTCCAGGCAGTGGTGGATTAGCCGGAGCAGTTTACTTGAAAACAGCTGCAACGCATCCTGCTGTTTGCAAACGTTTAATGTTAGTTTATCAGAAACTTGCTTTACTTCTCCCACGGTCCCATTGTGCAGGAACACAGCAAGCCTCGGCCTCGCTCAAACAACCTGACACCTGCGAGCAGTTCATCATGGAGGTCTTGGTCTGAGGTGTAGGAGCAGTTCTTTCCTGCACATTATTTTGTCCTGCTACCTCATCCCTGAAAAGCAACTGTGTCATCAGTGATGTCATGATTTCACAATTACCTTCAACCTAGAATCCCAGCACATGAAGGCAGACCCCCTCTGCTGGTGTTTCTCCACCACCAAACATCTGATGAACCTTCTGTCCAACAGCTACAGACTGGATGAAATCACATCATGCTGCAGGACAATGACCCCAAGCACAGCAGCAAATCCAGCGGCAGTAGCTGAAAGTGCAGACTTCAACCCAAAATGTGGTGGGAGGAGCTTAAGAGAGCTGTGCATATGTGAATCCCAGAAAACCTGGAGCCATAATTCCTCCACAGCACCGTGAGGCTTCTTTACTTCGAGGTATTGCTGATGAAAAGTGATTCTACAAGTTACTGAATCATCATACTTCCAGACACCGCTTCTGGCTGATTTTTGTTAAATAAAGAATGACAATGAGTGTAAAGTCTGTTAATTATGACTGATATTAAACATATATGTAATCTGATTTATGGACATTTATGAGTGCTGTTTGTCAGCTTTCCGTGGCATTCGTCTTTCGGGATTACTAAAGTGCTCTCATACATAGCAATGAGTGATAAGTCTTTACCATAAAAGCTAATCTGAGAGCATCATGGAGAGTGTGGTGCTGTTCATACGCTCCAGGTGTTACCTGGATGAGTCAGCAGCAGGAGGGCGATCTAATCATATCAGTCTGATTGTAATAAAGCAGCAGTGGGTGTGGTCCACCTTTAAGTATGCCTAACAAGGCCAGATAGTAAAGTCAGCTCACCAGTTTTTCCTGCACCGCTGGAACAAGACAAAATGGAAAAAGTCAAAAACGTTGTGCTTTGAAGCCGTACGTGAACAACCAGGCTCCGTTTCTCTCTATTAATAGCAATAAAATAGTTATTTGTGTTTGACACAAGACCACAGACACACAGCAGAGGATAATCCAGGTCTTGTGTTAATAACCGGTGAGAGAAAAGGGTTGTGGCCTGAGAGGAGGCTATGTGTGAGACTGCACGTATGCTTTCCACAGCTGGCAGCCAGGCCACGGAGAGCTGAGGCTCAGTGTGTGTGTGTGTGTGTGTGTGTGTGTGTGTGTGTGTGTGTGTGTGTGTGGGTGTGTGTGTGTGTGTGTGTGTGTGTGTGTGTGTGTGTGTGTGTGTGTGTGTGTGTGTGTCGAGTCACGTTTATCTATGACTTATGGAGACTGTGACATCACTGCCTGCCTGCAAGGCTTTCACAGATTATTTTCCTCTGCTCTGCCACGATGCACGCTCTTAAATTTAGAGACACATTAACACACATCTGCACGTGCGCACACACACTCACAGATAAACAAAAGGATGACTGTGAGTATCTAACTGACGGTAAATCACACGAAAAGACCACAACAAAAATGTTTGTGTGTATCCAAATGTTTGACTTCTCTGAAAACAATATAAGACTTAGTGACATGTTCTTTCATTACCATAACACACACACACACACACACACACACGCACACACACACACACACACACACACACACGCACACACACACACACACACACACACACACACACACACGCACACACACACACACACACACACACACGCACACACACACACACACAGACACACACACACACGCACACACACACACACACACACACGCACACACACACACCCACACACACACACACACACACACACACACACACACACCAAATGTGTATCAACCCATCACTAAAAGTAGAAGCAACAAATCTAGCATAACCGTGCACAGCTGTAGGCGACTCTGTTCATATTATCAGTGTTGGGGATGGAAGTCACAGCCAGGATTGTAAAGCCTCCTTATCTTGATAGACTTTCCACAGAACTGATCGTATGGATGGATTTTTGTACCTGCTGCTCTCAAGTAAAGATTCGCCTCGATAGCTGCGTGTCATTTTTAGTCACCTGCATCACCATAAGCACCCAGTCTCAGCGCTCCTGCTGTAGCATGCTGTGGGTCTTGGCTTCCTTTTGCGTTATGCAGTGAAGTTATTTTGGCTGTAACACACAACCACGAGCGTCTAAACTTACGCTGCACTATTACGGCCAATCACAGTCCGGCTCCAGTGATGTGCAGCAGAACATGCTTACGTTTGACAGGACATGTGACTGAAGTGTCATATCTCATTGTATCTCACTCTGGCTTCCTAAACGGTCCCTCGGTGGGAATCTATGACCTGCATCCTGAGTTTGCTTTTACCCACTCAAGTTAAAAACTGTCATCAGTGGAGGTAAATTATGTTTTACCAAAAGCTTAAAGCAGCCAAAGTGGATCTGTCTCCTGGTGTAATATGACAACCACAGCCTGTGAAATAAATGAAGAGTGACAAGAGGAATCTGTGCATGATCCATGTGTTTGTGCTCCTCTTTTCTTTTATCCACATTTTTGAATGTGACCTTGTCTGTAGGTGCATGAGGCTTTGCATGGACCCGTCTTAGTAAAAAGTGGTTTATGTAAGGACACTAACCTCGTTCATTTTCAAATCCCCGCCCCGCCTCCTCTGCTAGGTATGGTAACACATTCTTGCTCAAGCCAGTGACTCACTGTCTTATTCCTGTCTCAGCAAAAACCGCCCAACACCAGATAACTGGGGAGCGTGATTTCTGAAAGCACACTCAGAATTTAACTTGGCCAAAGGACAAAATGACTCTTGACTATTGATAAAGTGAAATTAGGCCACAGTCAGTAGTGCATATTTCCACATGTTCATTCTTCATGTCAGGTACCTATTACACGTCTGTTGGGTTCCCCAGAAAAATGTAAAATGATGTAAAAACTGTCAAACAGGCTTCGTCTCCCAGCACGTTTTTCTCATAACATTGTTTACTGTGATTATTTAAGAAAGTGCATTGTCCAGAAGATCCATCATTTCAGTTCATTCCTTACGTCAAGTCAAACCTACTTGACCTATTCTGCTCATTTCTAGCCAAGACAACTTTCCCGTGATTGGTTGCCCATCACAAACATAAGGTACAAATATAGCATGTGGGCGGAGCTCCAGCCAGAACTGTCAAGCAACTTTAAACACATAAAAAGTGTCTGAAGTGTTTTACTTACAGAGAAAACTCGTTTATGTGTTGACCCCATACTACACTTTACAGGTTTCCAGATCAGACTGTTGCTCTTCCTGTGTGGATCCAAGGCTGGTGGACAACGTTGCTGTTACAACCAGTTTTAAATGGATTTTCATTTCATTTCTCCATCCATCCTTCCTTTCCCCTCCTGAGTCGCCTGACGGTTTGCCAGAATCAAAAGTCTTTTTCCATGGTCTCTCCGAACTCCTCCCACACCCGGGGTTTTGCTTGAGCCACAGCCTGAGCCATGTTCTGCTTGGCCTGTCGGTCCCTATCAGCTGCCTCCGAAGTCCCAGAGGCTAACCAAGCCCTATAATTCAATTCAATTCAATTCAATTTTATTTACACAGCGCCAAATCACAACAACAGTCGCCTCAAGGCGCTTTATATTGTACAGTAGAGCCTACAACAATACATACAGAGAAAAACCCAACAATCATATGACCCCCTATGAACAAGCACTTTGGCGACAGTGGGAAGGAAAAACTCCCTTTCAACAGGAAGAAACCTCCAGCAGAACCAGGCTCAGGGAGGGGCGGGGCCATCTGCTGTGATTGGTTGGGGTGAGAGAAGGAAGACAGGATGAAGGACTCCTTCTTCAGCCTGGTGGCTCCCTTCACCTCTGGTGTCCACCATTTGGTTCGGGGGTTACCACCATGACAGGCACCAACCATCAGCTGCAGCTCAGTGCAATGGAGGTGCTGAACATGGTCCATGTCCCCAGTCTCACTGTTGAAGCTCTGCTGGAGGTGTGCATTGAAGATCTCGCAGACTGGGGCCTCTGTCATCACACCCTCACTATACATCATCCTCCCCCGCCACCTGATCCAACTCACCACCAGGTGGTGATCAGTTGACAGCTCAGCCGCTCTCTTTACCCGAGTGTCCAGAACATATGGCCTCAGGTCTGGTGATATGGTTACAAAATCGACCATCGTCCTTTGGTCATTGCCCACATGAGTGTTGAAGTCTCCCAGCAGGACAGCAGAGTCCCCAGGTGTGGCACCCTCAAGCTCCCCGCCCAAGGACACCAAGAAGGCTGGGTACTCTGAACCGCCACTCGTCGCATAAGCGCAGACGACAGTCAGGACCTGTTCCCCGACCTGAAGGCACAGGGAACAAACCCTCTTGTCCACCGGTAAAAACCCAACGTACGGGCAGCACACCGAGGGGATACTAGGATACCCACCCCAGCCCGCCGCCTCTCAGCAGGGGCAACACCAGACTGAGACAGAGTCCAGCCCCTCTCCATGATACTGGTTCCAGAGCCAAAGCCATTCCTTGAGGGGAGCCTGACTACAGGGAGTGCAGAATTATTAGGCAAATGAGTATTTTGTCCACATCATCCTCTTCATGCATGTTGTCTTACTCCAAGCTGTATAGGCTCGAAAGCCTACTACCAATTAAGCATATTAGGTTATGTGCATCTCTGTAATGAGAAGGGGTGTGGTCTAATGACATCAACACCCTATATCAGGTGTGCATAATTATTAGGCAACGTCCTTTCCTTTGGCAAAATGGGTCAAAAGAAGGACTTGACAGGCTCAGAAAAGTCAAAAACAGTGAGATATCTTGCAGAGGGATGCAGCAGTCTCAAAATTGCAAAGCTTCTGAAGCGTGATCATCGAACAATCAAGCGTTTCATTCAAAATAGTCAACAGGGTCGCAAGAAGCGTGTGGAAAAACCAAGGCGCAAAATAACTGCCCATGAACTGAGAAAAGTCAAGCGTGCAGCTGCCAAGATGCCACTTGCCACCAGTTTGGCCATATTTCAGAGCTGCAACATCACTGGAGTGCCCAAAAGCACAAGGTGTGCAATACTCAGAGACATGGCCAAGGTAAGAAAGGCTGAAAGACGACCACCACTGAACAAGACACACAAGCTGAAACGTCAAGACTGGGCCAAGAAATATCTCAAGACTGATTATTCTAAGGTTTTATGGACTGATGAAATGAGAGTGAGTCTTGATGGGCCAGATGGATGGGCCCGTGGCTGGATTGGTAAAGGGCAGAGAGCTCCAGTCCGACTCAGACGCCAGCAAGGTGGAGGTGGAGTACTGGTTTGGGCTGGTATCATCAAAGATGAGCTTGTGGGGCCTTTTCGGGTTGAGGATGGAGTCAAGCTCAACTCCCAGTCCTACTGCCAGTTTCTGGAAGACACCTTCTTCAAGCAGTGGTACAGGAAGAAGTCTGCATCCTTCAAGAAAAACATGATTTTCATGCAGGACAATGCTCCATCACACGCGTCCAAGTCCTCCACAGCGTGGCTGCAAGAAAGGGTATAAAAGAAGAAAAACTAATGACATGGCCTCCTTGTTCACCTGATCTGAACCCCATTGAGAACCTGTGGTCCATCATCAAATGTGAGATTTACAAGGAGGGAAAACAGTACACCTCTCTGAACAGTGTCTGGGAGGCTGTGGTTGCTGCTGCACGCAATGTTGATGGTGAACAGATCAAAACACTGACAGAATCCATGGATGGCAGGCTTTTGAGTGTCCTTGCAAAGAAAGGTGGCTATATTGGTCGCTGATTTGTTTTTGTTTTGTTTTTGAATGTCAGAAATGTATATTTGTGAATGTGGAGATGTTATATTGGTTTCACTGGTAAAAATAAATCATTGAAATGGGTATATATTTGGTTTTTGTTAAGTTGCCTAATAATTATGCACAGTAATAGTCACCTGCACACACAGATATCCCCCTAAAATAGCTAAAACTAAAAACAAACTAAAAACTACTTCCAAAAACATTCAGCTTTGATATTAATGAGTTTTTTGGGTTCATTGAGAACATGGTTGTTGTTCAATAATAACATTATTCCTCAAAAATACAACTTGCCTAATAATTCTGCACTCCCTGTATATCTAGTTGGTACCTCTAAGCCTCATGCACTAACTCAGGCTCCTTCCCCACCAGAGAGGGGATGTTCCATATCCTAGTTTCTAGTCTTGGTAGCTGGGGATCAGTCTGCCACGGCCTCCGCTTCTGGTCACCCCACAGCACACATCGGATCCGACCTCTACACCACCTCCTGCAGCTGGTGGGCCTGCAGGAGAATGGGTCAGTGTCCCTTTTTTTCGGGATGTGCCCAGCCAGGCCCCATGGACTAAGGCCCGGCTACTAGATGCTCCCTCCCCAGACCTGGCTCCAGGGCCCCGGTAACCCTATCCTGGGCAGGGTGGACTGCTCCCTTGATCTTGCGCTCATTGGGGTCTGCTGAATCGCTCTTTGTCTGATCCCTCACCCAGCACCAATCTGCCATGGGAGACCCTACCAGGGGGCAGCGCCCAGTCCCAGGGATCCTTGGGACACACAAACCCCTCCACTATGATGTTCACGGAGGGGACGTGAATTTAATTTAATTTAATTTAATTTAATTTAATTTAATTTAATTTAATTTAATTTAATTTAATTTAATTTAATTTAATTTAATTTAATTTAATTACTTTTTATTCTTTTTAATTACACAAAAAATGAGTCCACGTAAATGTTTTCTTCCTCAGTCTGTTTCTCGCTCATGTCCTCGAGTGTTCCCTGGTTTGTTTTCTTGCTGGCTCACTACTTTTTTATAATCATAGGGTTTTCTTGCCACACTGCAGCACTTTGTGTTTAAGTGAAAGTTCCAAATTAAAGTTCCAAAAAGAACAGTACTCTTCAAACGTCACGATCACCCCTCATGTCTTTATATTTTGCTAGGAAAATGGGAAATATGTGCGCGACTTATTGAAACATGCTAGCATACATGAAAATAAAGCACAAGGCAAAAACAGAGTTTGTACAATCGTAACAAGCTCGAAAGTCAATCTTCTGAACCACAGCCTGAACTCACTTTCAGCTTTCTTCTCATTTCTTGCTGTAGTCTTTACAGTAGTGGGGAAAGTACTCCAGGCTTCCTGACAAAAGCTGCTTGGATTCCTTTATTTTCTGGTAAGATTATCCCACATTGCTTTAATAATGTTGTGGTCTGTTCTGCATTCCTTATTCCATCACTTTTGAAAAGATCCCCAACACCGCTGGCTGAAATGCAGAGTGTGACAGGTGCTATTGTTGTGTTTGAATGAGGTCAAAGTTAAACAGGCTAACAAACAAAAAACACTCTTCTGAAAACGGTGAGGTACAAGAACGGGACTGAAAACGAGTGAGTGAAATGTCCAAAGAAACCTTTGAAGGAAAGCCTGCAGTACTGTTGCTGCAGTTTAAAATGTGTTTGCACAGTACTGGACATACAGTAGAAGCTGTTTGTGGAAAGCCAGTGTGTGCCTCCAGTAACACAAGGAGGGCAAGATTTTGCCCAGCGTGCCCAGTGTAATGATGATGGTTGAAACATTCAAGGGTCGGAAAAAAGTCCAAAAGCCAAATTTTTATCAGGCCGAAGTCATGCATAGCAGGTCGGTCACTGCTGCAAACAAATGTGCCATGGAGTAGGTGAGAGGCAACATCCAACAAACTAGGCAAAAGGTCATTCCTTTGAAGATCCTCTACACACACACGCACACACACACACACACGCACACACACACACACACACACACACACACACACACACACAGATCAGTATGAAAGAAAGCAAAAACCCAGACGAGGAGAGGCTGATCTTGCATGAGACAGGGAAAACTGGTATATGGATATAAATAAAGTGATCCTAGACAAACGTGCCTAAATGTAGGAACAGAGCCAAAATTCAAACCTTAAGACATGTAATGGACACTACTATTGTTTAGCTGTTTTCTTAAGCAAGGCTGTCAGAGTAGTATTAGGAACTCTTGAGTATGAATATTCATCTTATGTAATCCCGAATGTTGACTGTGACATGTTTATCACAACAGCATGAATCCAGCAAATATACTGGACTCCAGGGTTAAAATACACTATTGCATATAGAGTGAAAGGACTTGAAAGAAGCAATAGCAGAAGTGAGGAGACAGACCCACAGCTTACCGGCCCTCAGAGTAGTAGAGTGTGGCTTGGATGCCACAGTGGTGCCAAGTCTCAGGAGGAAGCACTGGTGGCAAAGCCTTAGCCCATGGGGCCCACCCAGTCTGTCTTCCTGTAGGGGTGCTGAGGTCAGGTGCACTGGTTTTGCACTGATCATCACCTTCATGTATATATCAATCTGCTCAGCACTTTTTTATTTTATTTAAGTGTTTGTCTTATAGCATGTTTCGCACTAGGTACCACTACAATTTCCTAATGTTGTAAATCTGCTCAACATTCGGCAATAAGCCCTTTTCTGATTCTGATTTTCTGAGGTGAGATGTGAGCTTGGTGGAAGTGCTGGTCTCACACCTTTGTGTTCACTTGGATAAGCTGGAGCAGGTTAGGCTGCTGCTCCTGTAACCTAGCCCCAGATATGGATGGATGGATGGATGGATGGATGGATGGATGGATGGATGTGATGGATGGATGGATGGATGGATGGATGTAATGGATGGATGGATGGATGGATGGATGTGATGGATGGATGGATGGATGGATGGATGGATGGATGGATGGATGGATGGATGTGATGGATGGATGGATGGATGGATGGATGGATGGATGTGATGGATGGATGGATGGATGGATGGATGTGATGGATGGATGGATGGATGGATGGATGGATGGATGGACGGACGGACGGATGTGATGGATGGATGGATGGATGGATGGATGGACGGACGGACGGACGGACGGACGGACGGACGGACGGACGGACGGATGTGATGGATGGATGGATGGATGGATGGATGGATGGATGGATGGATGGATGGATGGATGGATGGATGGATGTGATGGATGTGATGGATGGATGGATGGATGGATGGATGGATGGATGGATGGATGGATGGCTACAGATGTTGTAGTAGCATATTTGTCCACTCCTCTAAAATCACCACCCATCCATGGATGTAAAACATTACATTACTTACTTAAATGATGTTCATCAAACTTTGCTTTCATAATCTGCCAATGTAATCTGGAGACATCTCCATCCATCCTTCCATGACAACCTGAAATGAGTAAGAATGACTTGATGGGCTTTTCTTGAATACAGTATTGACAGACTATTCCCACAACACCTCGACGGAGTGACTGTGCTGAACACCAGACAAGCAGAGACCACCAGTGAGAAGATGAAGCGATAGCCTTCATCAGTCGAGATCCTTTTGAATCTGTCCAAATCCCACTTTTACCACCAAACACCCCAAACATCTGGAAACATATTTGCTAGGATTGCTACACCATCTTTTCATTTGTTCCTCGTGACTCGAAAACCTCAAACTGGTGTTTGTCTGTCCATGGCACTGTTTTCCTGTCCTCCTCTGTCCAGTTTCTCTTCATTTATGGCCAAACTGAGACGCCACTTTCTGTTTCCAGGGCTCAGCTCTTCAGTGTTGATGAGACTGGTTTGAGTGCTCTGCTGCCAGTTTGAGATCCATGAGCGGTCCTACTGTGAATGGGCACTGTGACTTCTTTAGAGCCGGCTTGTGCTGATCCTGAAGGGAACTCTGTGGAATCTGTATGTAGTCATTAGTTTGTTTTTTGTGTTCATTTTTCTAAAACATTCAGACAAGGCTTTTCCCCCTGTAAATTAGTTTACATGGTGTAACCTGACAATAGTGCACACAATGTGCCACATGAGTGATGAATGCTGAAAATGGCTCGCTGTAATTTCATGTAGGCAATCCATTAAATATTAATTATGTCCAGTGATCTGAGACAGATTCATTACTCATTTACAGTATGATCAGTATGACCAGCCTTTCTGATCGGCGTGCAAACAGGCTTTTCAAAGACAAGGACGTTCCTAAGTCACCTCAGTGTCTGGACACAACAGAAAATCTGATTATGTGACAAGTTTGATGTAACAATAATAATAATATTCAGTTTACTTAAACATGAACATTTTACATGGTTACATTGTAGTCATGGTGGGTTGTTGGTCAGACAAAACAAGATTCTTGGGCACTGTGATGACTTTTGTCAGATCAGATAAAAGCAGATAAAATAATCTCCACTTCAATTAAAATGTTTCCATTATTTGCTGTGTCTTCTCACTCTGTGCTGCTAGTCCCACAGTGTTCATATTCTGTGACTGTGGGGCTGCGTTCCACTGATGGAAAATGTGACGGCACCTGCGTTCTGCCAAGTGTAAAATATTGTCTTGCCTTTTTCCATTAAGTAACACGAACCAGATCCGGCTTCCTGAGTTTCCACTTATTTAAAATCACTGCAATAAGTCAACTATCTCCAGTCACTTGACCTGAACAACACTGCGGGTTCTTTACAGTGTGGATTCAACGTGCTTTACTTTTACTACACAGATCATGTAAAGTCTTATGCTGTTCCTAAAATAATGACACAAGTTTTCTGTGAAAGTCAACCGATCAAATTTATGGTAGATAAGGTGGGAGAGTAGTCTCTGGTGTGTGACACAGTTTCTGCTGGCTGACACATCAGCTGCAGGCAATGATGTGACATAACTCACGCTGGTGCACTTCTGTGCTATTTGATTTTTACATGGTGATAAAACTTTGAAGCAAAGTGATAACAGAAGGAAATATAAACATGGAGAAGAAGTATCCATCCATCCATTTTCTTCAGCCAATCAAAGTCAGGCTCGCAGGAAGGCCAGAGGTTAGGCACTCTACAGGGCCAACACAGAGGCCGCGTCCACACCAGCGCTTTCAGTCGTTTTCACTGAGTTGTACGTCCACATTGAAGCGGCTGAAAACGCTTCATCTAGTCCTGCGCATGCGTGAAGCGCAAGAAGATTCAGCCTGCCTCATTTCTGTCTGCCGCTTATTTACTTTCCGGCTTTTGAAACGTGGCGGCAGAATGTCGAGGAAAAGCAGCGAGTTCTTTAAATGGAAACGTAGAAACTAACAATGAGCTGGAGTTGTTGCTGCGAGTAACACAAAGGTACAACGTTGCAAAAGCATTTGAAGAAAAGCTCTCTGGAGCACGTACAGACTGATATTAATCTTTAACAGGGCTGTCAAACAAAACAGCTGCTGTATAATGCCCTCTGCTATCTGTGTTTAATTGGTCACATGACTGCATCACATGACTAACGTTCGTCATCGTTTTAGAAAGGCTCCGGGTTCGCTATCCACACTGCGACGCGAAAACGGCGTCTTCAAATGTATCCGCTTGGAGAGCGTTTTGAAAACGCTGCGATTTCCTTGAGCAAAAACGCTGCGTCTCAGTGTGGACGGGAGGCCAAGACGCAGAGAAAACGATGTGTTTTCAAACGAAAGCGTATCAGTGTGGACGTAGCCAGAGACAACCATTCACACCTATGGCCAATTTACACACTGACTGCAGGTCTGTGGACTGTAAGGAAGCTGCGGTACCCAGAAAGAGCGCATGCAGGAGGACACACCTCCACGTAGAAAGGCCCGGGTCAGATGGTGGAAGAAGAAATATGTATTTCTAATTTGAACGGCCTTATAAATGCACCAGTGTTGACCCCGCTGTCCCCTCAGTTTGGGAAACTTGAGCATTAGCACATTACCATTAAGATGAAGAGCTCACAACACATACAAATGGACTGGTTTTCTACTCTGCCAGAGCACTCAAACATCTTTATACAACATGCACCATTCACGAGTCTGTCAGAGAGCAACTCAGGGTTACTATCTTACCCAAGTATGCAGGCTGGAGCAGCCAGGAATTGAACCACCAGCCTTCCAAACAGTAGATGACCTCCTCTCCTCCTGAACTACAGCCAGTCAGCATGATAAAGGGCCACCCACCCATCCACCCATTCACTTTCCTTTATCCAGCTGAAGTGTGCTGGGCTGCTGAAGCCTCCCAGCAGGATGAACCCCAGATCTGATCTGATGCTACATAACCATAACATGATAACATGGTTTCTACAGTCTCCTCTGTAGACTGATAACAATAAAGAGACTTTTTCTACTTTTTCCTCAAACATGATCAGGGTTACTTCCTTTCATCCATCATCCATCCATTACAGGGGACTAGAATCAGTGGCAGCATTCTCTGAGGTAGGATTACCTGCCAGAAGTCAAAGCACGACAGTTGTGTCCAATTCTGGGTGGTTTTTGACCGATCTTTGACTTTTAATGCTCACATCAAGTCTCTGGGCCGCTCTCGTTTTTTCCAAACCAGAGATGCTTGTGCATGCTGCCTCCAATCTTTGTGTCAAAGTGCTGCTCTGAGGCTTTCATTGCCTGTTTTCTGTCCTCCACTCAGCTGGGCACCGAATGAACCAATAGCTGGTGTTCTGTTGACCAGCCTCCGCCGTTTGTGACTCATTAACTCTGTGCAGTCATACGACTTCAGGCTGCTATCAGATCATATCCTGATTTCTCAAGGACTGTCCCCCCATAATGATTGACTTCAGTTAGGGCAGATGAGTCAGAACAGCCAGTCGAGGCCATTGCAACATCCGGAGAGTGGACGACGACACAAAGTGGATATGTGCTGTGGACTTCGTTAACCTAATTGGGATTTTGGAGAGGCACTTTCACAGCCTGACGTGACCATCACGTATGTCTTCACATGTTTGAGAAGTGCACACACACAGAGATCATACTGTAACTCACTCCACAGAACACCTTTTATTTCAAAAGTCAATAAAAACAGTAACAATAAGACTTTACTACAGTTCAGACTTCTTTTCCTACCATGTTTAAGCAGCAGTGGAACAACTTTGGTGATACACAGACATAAACATACAAAGATAACTTAAATACATGACTTTTTTAAATACTTTGGTTGATTATCTAAATATTCACAGGTGCCCGTGATGCTCACGGTGAAGCCACGTGGAAGGCACTGACATCTTCAAACACATTCGCAGACAGCCACATTTACACAAGTACATCAGGGCTTTTCATAAGTCTGTTACAGGGAGCAAAATTCAAGTTGTGACAAACGTTGGACAGACATGCTTTAAAGTGCTTCCTGTGATCTAAAGAAGATCGGGTGTCTCTCAGATGGAAAACAAGCAAACAAACCAGATGTGCCTGTTTGTAACAGAAACACTGTTAACCTGCCTGATTGGCTCTGGATGCTTGCTCTGTGCGGACGTATCGGCGGTCGTGGACAGTTTGCTCATACAGCCCCACATGAAGCAATGTCTGATGTCACAAGAACACACTGCGTTTAAACAAAAGACGTTAAAATACAGGCAGCAGGAGCACAGCGATCCAGAGCAGATCAAACACAGGAGATACGTTTCCTGGTAGGCTAGCAGTGCAAACACACACATGTATCATGTGTGTGTGTGTGTGTGTGTGTGTGTGTGTGTGTGTGTGTGTGTGTGAGAGAGAGAGAGAGAGAGAGACATTCTGGAAAGTACAGAAATCAACCAGGTTGTTTTAGCGTTTGAAAAGCCTTTTAATGATCGGTCACGAGACACTGATTAGCTCCATTACAGCAGAGAGTTGCACCTCAACAAGCCTTTGAACAGGTTAAGACCTCTGATTATTGTGACCTGTGACCTCACAGCCCCCACAATTACAGGCAGGATTAGCAAAAAAAGAGACTAAATGCAAACATGTAAAAAAGGAGAAAGACATCAGGCTATAAAAGAAGCGCACACTGTAAAGTCGATTTGTCAAGTACTATCAGGTATTTGGTGATTTTAAACTAACGTCAGTAATAACCAGATATCGCTCAGTGGCCTGTATCCTTTAAAAAGACATAAAGAGTAGCCAAACATATAGTAAAGACTTGGAATAGAGAAATTAAATATATGTTTTACAGTTTTTGTAAGGTTTAACCCAATTCTAGGACTCTTGATGAGGAAACTTCGGTTATTTTCAGTCCATCGTCTGCCCACCACTTCGGACGTGAATATAAATAGAGTGAGAGGAAATGTTAGGACTTGGGTTTTTGCTATTTCGTGTACATATTTGAAACTGGGCACTGCTACACCTAACATTTTGGTTGCTCTGGTCCCTCATTACAAAACAGCAATGTAGTCGTAAAGCCTTTGGCCATCATCTCAGGACTAATTTAAACCCATTTAGCCCATTACACATCAACATTAAGGGTGTTTTACCAACTGTAATATGCAGCTGAACTTTTCTTATTCAGTCTTCCTAAAAAAGACTTCACACAGTTGGCATCGAAGACTTGGCTCATGAGCAGATTGCAGGCTTGTACAGCCTCCACTTTAATGAAACACAGAGGAAAACATTTAGGAAGAAATGCACTCATGTGCACACTCAGCAGTTTTCACAAAAGTCCTTCAGTTGGTCCATAAGACGTCCAAAGGCACGTAAAGAAGGTCAAATGTGTTTTTGGTTTCATGAGATCGATCTAGAACTGAAAGCGACTATCGAGCTACTGAGAAACATCAACAGGAACATCTTCGTCCAGACCAAGAGTCCACATCGCTCCGTTACAACTACTCGACAACACTGTAACTATGGGAACATGGGCTCATTTTTACCATTTGCCAAGCCTTTAATATCTGCACGTTTGCGTATTTCACTTTAGCGCCGCAGACAGCGGGAGACTTGGAAAGCCCCCCAGCCCCCTCCCACCCCTCACATTGTGACTGAACCTTTAGGTTTATTAAACGGCTGTCAGTCCAAAGTCCTGCCATTCTCCCTGCAGGGAGAATGGCAGCAGCGGCGTGACAGAGGACTGATCCATGACTCCAACGTTCACTGTGCTGTGATAGCCAACCAGCCAGTGCAGCTCAAAATTGAAAGCGATACTTAGGGGAGTCCGTTTGTTTGCATTCCATCCAAAGCAACAGAAGCTGACCCTCTCCTCTCTCTGTGGTAAAGTCTTGCTGAATGATGAGTTCGCAGTTCTGAGGCAACTGGAAACTTGCGACCTGCTCCAGGGGTGTCAGTGTTCAATCTGAAATTGCATGTGAGTCCAAAATTAAGACAAAGGGGGCCACAGAAAAGAGGTAAAAGGGTTCACTGAGTCGCCGACGAGTTCTCTAGGAATACATTGGTTCTGACAGGAATCCAGCTCACGCTGCAGCTTCAAATCCACATTAATGGCTTAAGTGTTTGATCAGTGAGCGGCAGGATAACCACTCCTGCGGAGGTCAGTGGGCAGATAGGACCAGGCCACTGGATGGTGTTGAAGACAAGCCTTCATTCTTATATTAACAGGATTTAAACATCAGCCTGAGATCTCTTGGCTTCTTTTGAACGTTCCAGAGGGAGATTCAGAAAGACATCACTAACCCTCAAAGCCAAACTTCCTCATGATGGTGGGAGAAATCAGTTCAGGGGCTTGAAAGAAGATTCAATCAGTCCTGATTTAAAGTTTTAAATCCATATATTGTGCACAAAAATTAGAAGCAACAGTCATCTAAGGCGGGTATAATAAAAGTTGTGTACTACATCAAACTCTAATGCAATAACTATCAATAATACATTAAGAAACAATAAATAAATGGAGCAATAGATAGACTTGCTGTGGCTATTTGGAGGTTTTATCGAAGTCATCCAAAGCTGTGGGGGCTCCTGGGATTAATGGGAGAAGAGTCTTCTCTGCCAGTTTGGCCAATAAGCTGATAGAGCCTATGGCTGAGGTTCTGCACTTGACAGGTCCCCAGGACGCAACCCACCCGCATCAGTTTGGCATGGTGATGGTTGTGGTGACCCCCTCGTGAGTGGGCATGGCGACGAGCTCTCGGTGCCCGTCGCTCAACCTGCAAAGCCTCGGTGGACCGCACCCACGCCAAGGCCGGGGAGGCTGTCCTTGCTCCTGATGCCAGTCGCTGCTTCATGAATCCAGGCAGCCGGTTTGGGGATCGGCTCAAGGGTGAAGATGGGACCGTGCTGATAGTCTGGCTTTCTGCAGCGGGAGCGTTATCCTCTTTCTGGCCAATGAGTTTGTTGAGAACATCCAACCTGAGGAGAAAAGAGATGTCGGGTGAAAAGCTGTTCTACAGGAGTGAGAGGGATTCATACTGAAAGTGCACCAGAAACGTGAAACAACTCAAGATAGCATGAGAACATAGAGCAATACTAGCAGCTACACATAACTAAAAGTGTAAGCTAGAAGTTAATGTGTTATATTCTCAGCAGGTAGAATTGTGACGAGTTCACGAGACAGTTTTGCAGCTAGCATGCTAATTTGTGCTAACTAGAACTAGCTAAGCCGTCAGGAGTTTGTTTGTCCAGAAAATTCCAAAAATATCAACTGTGCCAATCACTGCCACGACTGTTAGCACGATCGAGGGCAATGCTAATTCTGCGGACATCTAATTATAGGTGCAATTTGGTAAATAAACATTTTATGCTAGCTTCTGAACACCGCACAGAGCATCCTTCAGCATCTATATCCTTCACAGGCCAAGTTAAGCTACAAACATGAAAGTTGTAAAGGATCACCCCATCCAACATGTAAAATGTAAAAAATCACACACTTTCTCAGAAACTATTGGCAAGATGGACAGCACCTCTTGTGTGATTGGTCCATCTGTACAAACAGGCTCGTGAGAATACACATGACACTAAATGATGTGTTAAGGTGTGCAGTGTGGCGGACCACTGGCTCAGACATTTTCAGCAAACAGCAGTGGCCGACTCGCCATCTGTTCTTTGTTTGACAAAAACAGTGGCTCCTTCGCTGACCTGTTAGCGCCATGTTTGCGTAGCACGGTGTGACTCAAAATCCCGAGAGAAGTAAAAAGAAACAATGACTGCTCGGTCACATTTCAGACTGTGGAATAGCTATGTTGGTCCACACACGACGCGGTGCTTGTACAAATAAAGGATGTAGGTGCCTTCGTATTTCTGTACCCGTTACCTGCTGGACTGCCCCTCTGTGTGACTATCAAAGTGATTTCTCTTTGGTTTTACAGCCTGTTGTGAAATACTGGTGTTTCTCACTGCTTGGTTTTGCTTTGGCACCAGTAAGGTTTGGGATAAGATCGCTGTTTGGTGAAGAATATCTGGCGTCACAGTGTCAGCTACATCTGTTAAAGCCACAATTTTCATTTCCCAAAGTTGCCAGGATAAATATTTTGCTGTGACACTGGGCTTAACATCATGTTGTGCCTGGATGAACTAAAAAGGTGGAATCTTTGCCAGAGGTTTACATTTAGGATTAGAATGAATCCATCTTTCGTGTTCGCCTTTCGAAGCAAAGATGGAAAAATGTTTCACCATTTTAATTATAAAACGTGTCTTCCACATGTGAAACGCTAACTCGTGTTATCTTCTCATGAACACTCCCTGCTGAGTTCTCCAAGACTTCACAGCCTGTGGTTGGTTTGAGACTCCTCCCAGAGACGCTAAGTGCAGCTGCTGGCTCACTGTTGGCAGAGCCGGTCGCCTTTAGAGGACCTGCTATCCAACAGTGGCGATGGCTGAATAAATAGTTGCATAATGGTAGGCCGCAGACGGAGGAAAGCACTATTTCCAGGACAGGCCGCAGTCTGCCACAGTGCCACATCATCAAGTTACACCCACATGGTCTGCACGGTGAACGCTTAAAGCTTATTTGCATAGCTGCAGCAGTGGCCCCACAACAGATCTCATAAACGCATTTACACAACCCAATGACAGGATGTATAGTTTGTATATTTCCATACGGATACTTACTGTAACCCACAGCATTTTCATTGTTTCAGGCTGGTTTTCACAGCAGTGATAATGGATGTGACTGATGCGAGTCTATAGCAGCTGTAATCTGTGGTGCTCATGACTCTTTCTGTTTGTATCCTGGATCCAGGAGGTCAAAAGTTTAGCATAAGAACATCAATCTTTTCTGACTGGGGCTGAAAAATACACTCATGCAGCTGCCATGTGCAACGTTAAGGTGCTGCAGTGATGTAGGCAATAATAACTGCCTCACATCTAAGAAAAGCATCTGGTACCCCATGGCAACCCCCCCTTGCTTTTCCTGGTCAGTAATCCAGCTCTGTTTATTGTGCGCATTAATGAGGTAAAGGGGATTATGGAGCAACGCACCGCAGTGTAGGAAAAGCCTTGTGATCAATGACAGCAGTGCCTCCGATTCCCGAGCAAACCATCGGAGCACCTGGTGCACTTAGTTAATGGTCTTGAAAAATAAATATGTGCCGGGGAACAAGCGCTGCATTTTGGTTGGGCCAACATCACCTGCAGCTGGAACAATGCCTGACCTCCCTGCAGTCTAACCAGTCATACAGTGAAGGAGACCTTTGTGTTTGGCAGGAAATCAAAGACGTCCGGGCTTCTGGTTTCTGATGTGTTGCAATATCCCAAGTTTATGGCTTTCAGACACATTTGGCTGATGATTTCATAGGACCTAACAGTTAGATTAAAGGTGAAGCCAGTACCTGTAGATCAGCCGTGTTTCCTTTTCTTCTCTATTAATGACGACGAGCTGTATTAGTTGTTTTAGGAAGTCAAATCTGGGCTGAAGTCTCTGAGCAGATTTGGCCTCCCTGCAAGTCATAGTCTAATCTTAAATTCCAGCCACAGGTCTCATGGAGGGGAAACGAAACATAAACCCAACCTGAGCCTTCCTAAGATTGGCCCGCAGTAATCCCAACACTTCAGATTTAAACCCACTACGTTTCAAACGTACACGTTTACAGATGTTTCAAAGGGAATCAGCCATCCGAGGATGAGGAGCGAAAGCTGACAGAAATCTCTGTCTCAATGAAACGAGCTGGGCACTTCCAGCTTTCTAACCCTGGGCTGTAATTTCTATTGTTCAAGCCTTTTTGGCCTCTGAATAAACTCCAGCTGGTGAATTACATGAACTGACAGATGCCAAGTTATAGTTCACAAACCACATAATTCTGATGGATGTAGACAAGACAAAAGGGTGGTTTCTCTTCCCCTCAGAAGCTGCTTTTATTTTCCAAATGCCTTTTGAGGAACTTAAACCACACACTGATCCTCTTACATGCATGTCTTCTACTCTTACATGACGTACAGTGCATTCATGTGCAGCGGCTCTCTGTGTGAGCAGAAACCTGCTCTTTAAGGATGCGAACGTTGGAATTTAGGTCTTAGACATTAATCCACAGCGGAATTCCTGCCGGCAGCCTTCTCAACTTCAGCCTGTGCTTGTGCAGATTTACCTTGATGTGCTTGTACTCTACACATACTCCACACCAGCCCTGAGCAAGTTCAGTGTTTACAACAGGCTGCAAATCAAAGTAGACGCATAAGAAGAAGCCTGGGTTGAGGCGCTAAATTTGAAATCATCCCAGAGGAATAAAGGTGGTTTAAAGAGATGCTCAGAATCGAAACATCAAATGTCTGGACCCCAAACCAAGAAACAGCAGAAAGGCTCCGGCCATGCTCTGTGAGGTGTTTTTCTCTGATAGTCATGTTGGTGCTCGGTGAAAACGCGACAATTCGGCCCTGAAATGTTCAGACAAACTTGCAGCCCAACTTATGCACACAGGCTGATCCAGACAAAGCCGGGGCCATCGAACAAAAGCCTGACCGCAAACCAGCTTCAGAGTCTTCAGTCTGCAAGCAATGAGCTGCTTCCCACTTCCAGAATCTGGACCTAAAGCCGCTTCACTCCTAAAGCCATGTTTAACTTGTCTGGCTGCAGACTATTTTCAACTACAAAAAAGATGTTATGTAAAATGATAATGAGGGGTATGTGTTGCCGTCTTATGCTTAACAAACAATTTCTCCTCGTTTGGAAAGCGCCTGCTTGGCATTGTTACATCTCTCTGTGTCCATATCAGGACACAGGGAGACAATATGGACACAAACACAGGACGTGGAAGGAATGACAGACATCTGAGCTCAAGAGTCCAACAGACAAAAACATGTGAAGTGGTGGTGTCTGCTGTTATCATGCTGTCAGCTGGTGACAGGAACCGAACAGGATGCGTTAGGAGGGTGTCGCAGTCGAGGTCTACAGCACGATAGAGCCCAGACTCTTTCCTTTCACCTGCACGTCTCTGTAAGTGGTCAACAACAGCTCAGACCTCCTCCACAGTACCTGCAGTGCTCAGCTGCAGACACTCGGGAGTCCATTTATCTGAGATAGTCTAAAAGACAGAAGTCATGAGGAAATGTGACTGTTCTTGTTTTGTTATCAGCTTTTTTAAGGCAATAAAACAATGTTTAATTAACTACACGGAGCTGGAACTGCAGCCTTGAACATTTGTAATGGAGCAGAGGACTGATGGGGGAGCCGGCCAGGTGCAAACAGAGCTGCCCCCCCCTTCTCTGGGTTTCAGCAGCAGCCGTTTGTCCAGATGACAGAGACGGCCACAGGAGCGCTTTCCCACCTGGAGGAAAGTTCCACCCTCGGATCCTCTTACACTGGGTTAGATTCAAGTGCGTTTTCACATCATGGGAAACAGCAGCTTCTTCCACGGCGCTCGCTTTAAAACTGCAGAATCAGCGCTGGCACAGAGTTACGGCTCCACACCCAACCAGAAGAGGTCGCCCTTCACTGTGCCTCATCCTCAACTATGCAACCCGGCACACTTACTGCCACTGTGACGAGCTCCCTGCCTCTGACCAGGTGGACGTCTGTTTGCTGCCTCGTGTCTAATGAGATCCTGCTCTGACACCAAAAGAGTGGAAAAGTACAGGTGCCATTCATCCCCTCACAATATCCTTTACAATGACCCGTGATGGTGTCTACGACTGGGCTATTCAGAATGACAAACTGGTTTTCCCACCTTTGGAAATGACATTTTCCCTGCTTGATGTCAGGGAGACCAAAGCAAACAAAAGCCCATATGTCAGTGGTTCATCATGTGACACCGAGAGCTGGGACTAAGGCGACGTTTGGGGCTTTAGAAACATCTGAATTGTTTATAGAAAACAAGCTGAGGCGCAGTTAACTCACTTTAGTCATGTTTCAGTGGCAGGGTTAAATGTAGGTCAAAGGTCACCTACAGCTCAGGTGTAATTTCTCATCATCTCCTTCATAACTGCAAAGATCATTTCGCCTTCTAAAAACACTGAACTCACGCAGCTCTGTGGATTTCTGTGGGCTTTGACCGAGATACACTCCGTGTGGATGTGGAGCAGCAAAGATAAAGCCACAGCCTTCAAGTGTCCACTATCTACTGTCAGGCTGACACGCGTTTACACACACCAACCCTCGTGATTCAAGTTTCGCAGTGTGCGTCAGACTCACAGAAGAGTAAATATCAGC
The DNA here is from genome assembly GCF_057382095.1 of Aulonocara sp. 'chitande type north' Nkhata Bay. Lineage (NCBI taxonomy): Eukaryota > Metazoa > Chordata > Actinopteri > Cichliformes > Cichlidae > Aulonocara > Aulonocara sp. 'chitande type north' Nkhata Bay. The sequence continues at coordinate 1,139,835 of NC_141360.1, read as the reverse complement.
GTGTCTTTATTGTGAACTTTAGAGCACGTTATTTATCTCTGTTAGAAAAACGTTCCCAGCGAGAATATGACGCGAATAAAAACAGTGAGAAGTGTTTGAACTAAACGACGACGGGAAAGTGACGACGTTACAGTCCATTGAAACGCGTTAACGACGCTGATGTTTCTGCCCGATGCAGTGCAGCTATGAACAGCAAGACTTCAGCGGCTCCAGCTGCCTTCTTCGCTCCTCTCAGACAGCAGAGTTGCTCTGTAGGCACTAAAGTAGCACTAATACAGCAGCAGCGCAGCGGTGTGTCCTACCTGTTCGTGCCCGGTCTCTCCTCAGCCGGCAAAGCCTGCTGGAGGGAAAGCAGGCTGATGCAATACACAGTCAGCGGGAAAAAGAACCGCATCTCCGGGCCGACTCCAACTTTACACCCTCTTTCTGGGTAGGAGGGGGCGAAGTGACGGACTGGGTGAAGGTTAAATCCCAGGAGTGGGAGGGAAAAAAAATAAATAAATAAATAAAAAGTGTGATAATGTGTCCAAGATGGGCGGATTGGAGACTGCAGATGGAACCTTTAGGGGGAAAGTAAATAATGGGTCAATCTGCTGCTAATAAAACCAACATATATTTTAAAAAGCACGACAGTGTGAACGTCTACTCATAGCACCAGGCAAACTGATGCACCAAGAACTTTACATTATGCTGAAAAAATGTCCCAAAACGGCAAAATCCATAAAGTCCTGCCTGCTGTTTTATATTTGTTTTTATTTTACTTAAAAGAAGCAAAGACTAGTCTCACCTTTTAGGCAATTAGAGCTCAGAGGGAGGATTTAGTTCCCACGAATCCAAACGTGTTGGTCAAGATCAAGTTCTCCGGTTCTCTGAGCTCCGGGTGATATTGTGGGTTTAAATACTGAGAAGGCGGAGTTCACTGCCTCTATTCCTGGTGGGCAATTTTCAGAAAGGTGCTGGGAGGGTATAATATGCTAAACCCGGGAAATCCAGCGTTGATATGGTGCACAAACCCATCCCACTGCTAATCCTTTATCAACGAAAATCACAAGAAGCGCTCGCTTGTATTTGAGCCCCAGTTCTCATGTCCTTGTATAAAAGATGCTGCTGGATGTGACGAAGAACAGAGCCCTTACAGCTTTAAAGGTCCTAGAAGCTGAACACCAGACACCTTTGTGTTAAACATCTGCTATCAGTACTTCAAAGATAAAAGTGTCACCGTGAACTTAACGCACAGCTGTGAGCTAACAAGTAACCAGCACTAACACATCACCCACAACTCCATCTATCATAATCCACCACGTGCACGCGCAGGAAAATGCCTCACGTTTGCATGAATTTCTCAAGCAGTCAAACCCTCCTCTTCACCTTATCACCGCCTCAGCCCGCGTGTGTGAAGCAGATAGAAGGAGATGCGGGAATCTTCAGACTCTCCGCTTCGCTGGTGAGTCAGGCTATCACGTTTTCCACACGTGAATATTTCCTTCACACACTTTATTGCTGCTGGTGTCTGTTCCTGGTAGGAAGCACGCGTGGTTTTATTTGGGTTATTCGGCAGATGCTGTAATTTTCGGTTGTATTTTGTAATCTCTTCCAGTTCTATGTCACAAGTCTGAACATGCATCCTACAACTCTGCAGAATGACTCAGATGAATCCTGTGGAGATTATTCCACCTCATGAGGCAGGACTGCTGTGCGTGTCCAAGTCCCCTCCTACTATTCTTTGTCGGCCTGATGCTAATTCATACACCTGATGCTGCCTCAGAGGCAGTGGCGCAACTTTCGTTTCCAAGAAGGCGCGATGAGAGCATCCACGTAAAGACAGAGACAGGGCAGAAAAAGCAGAGACTCCGCGAGGAATTCGGAGATGTAATGTTTGTTGTTTCGCCCTTTTGCTGATGTCAGAATCCTCTCAGGCTCATAACCTCTGCATCTAAATAAACACGGACACAGAAGAACACAATAAGCACTTGGACAGAAAGAGTGCGCATAGCTGCTTTTTGCAAATGCTTCCAGCTCAGCGTGTAGAATCTTCTCTCTGGATGCAAAATGTTTCATTCTGAAGACACAAGCTGGACATCATGACATGTTTGTGGAAAACATGAAATACTGCCAAACAAATCCTGAAAAATGTGTGCTAAAGACTCCTGCCCGAATCATCCCTGTACTTGTGGTTAGCACGCCGTCATTGCTTTTGTTTCTACTGTCTGTTCTTATTTTTAATGCTTTTTCAGTCATGAGAATAAAGTTGGTTTTCATTTCTTGGGGTTTTAAAAAGAGAAGCTTTAAATATGTCATGTCCAGTTTCATAGTAAGTAGATAAATCTTGAAAAGACTCGAAATGTCAAGAGAACAACAGCACGTTGTGCCACAAGGCTTTCAGTGTCAAAGATCACACAGGAAAATCAGATGACTCCAGCTGACTCTATGACTCTCCTGCACTGTAATCATAAGCCACGAGTTTCCATCTATTTTCTAACCGCTTACTTTATCCAGTTATGTGTCACCGAGGGGCTGCGGCCTATCCAAGCTACACCCTGGACAGGTCCATCAGGGGGCTGACACACAGAGGAGGCCAAGCACACAGGCACACACATCTACTGCCAACTTAGAAACACGCGTTAAACTAACAAACAGGGATGTGCACTTAGGGAGAAGACGGGAACCTGATCAAACATATGCAGGAACAAGGAGCACACAGCTCAGCTGCCCAGATTAGAGGATTAAAGGAGCCAGTGTCTCCCATACTGACCTCTCCTCATTGCCTCTCTGCTCAAGTCAGTTCAATTTTAATTATATAGAACCCAACATTCACCTCAGGGCGCTTTATATTGTAAAGTAGACCCTAAAACAACACATACAGAGAAAACTCGACAATCATATGACCCCCTATGAGCAAGCACACTGAAAAAAAGGGACTGGCCATCTCTTGGATTTATGTAAGCATCTTGCATGTATTTAACACAATTGCCTCATGTTTTAAAGATAAATGTAACTATATAGTGTAAAAACTACATGATATGCAGAAAGGGTGTATTAAATTGTTCATATCATGTTCAGGTGAAGTAAGTCAATAAGATAGCAACGTTAAATCTCGTGAAACCACGCGTGATTTCATCTCGCGGGCTTTGGATCGTGGTTTAAAAAATGCATCCATCTCAGTCAAGTCGAGCAGCCAACTCTACGTTTTTTGGTATGTCTTGATTTTTTGAATTAATATTTACCATATTTCAGCCAACTGTAGTTAAACGTCTAAAGTGCCGCCATGTAACATGCTAAAAAAGAGCCGTTAGCTTATTTGCTGTTTTATCTGTTATCAAAGAATTGGCGCTTTTTCATTTGAATTTGTCTTTGGCACAAGAGCCATAATATCACATTAAACCTAATTACGAGGCACTCATAACATAATTTGGTTTTCTGTGTGAATAGATTTGCCAACTGACTCTTCAGTTACATTGTGTATTTACTGCACCGTGGTGTTAGTGAGATTTTGGACATTGAACAGCTTTAGCTAATATCATCAGTGGCATTATGCTAGCTTACATCCCTACCCCTCCTGCCCTCACCTGCTGTCCTTTTGTTTTTGTTTTTGTTTTTGTTGATGCACATTGAGAGACCACATCTATTCTGCATTTCACCAGGAGTCAGCTGATGGATTGTGGGTTCAAGGTGTTATGGTAAGAAAGTATATTCTATTTTCGCTTAAGGTTTCTGTAACTTAATTATAATAGGTTTTTTTATAATTATTAGGTGCATGCATACTCAAATAGACCACCCTATTAATACAACTGAGAAATCCAAAATCTGCCATAGGTTTAACCTGTATGTATTGTCAGAAAGGTGATTACTGGACTCACATTAATGCACACTTGAACTAAAATGAGGTTGTAACTTGTGGGTTCTTGGGTTGCAAATCAGAAATAAACATCTTTGGATTTTTTTAATCCCATAAGATCTGGAAACACAGTTTTTATTCAACAAAACATTACTGATTATTAACCAAGCACAGTGCCTGCTGTTATTTCAAAATAATTTTATGTCATTTCAGATGAAATGCAGCATTCCAGTGCATCCCAACCATGCCTTTACAGTCAAGGTTTCTGACGGAGCTGAGTTTCTCTCTGACAGTCTGCTGAAAGTGTTTGCAAAGTGATCGGGGGAACAGTGCACAAAGCTAAAGGATGTAGCTGCCATGATGACAGTAAGAACTTTAAAATTCTTTAACTACAAAGTGTATATGTATTGCATTAGGTCAGTAAAAGATTTTTATGCTACATCCATTGAAACCGTCAACTATTACCTGTGAGTAATGATTCCACTAAAAGGATGCCATAATTTTCGTTATGCATTTACTGGCCCACTGAGAAAAATTGATCTTTTTAAAAAAATAAATGTTCTGGAAACTATATATCCATAAAGTTGATGTCAAACAGGAACTTTTGATATTGCTTTGTAGATGCTGGTGTTGCATGTTGACTGGTTTAAGTTTTGGTCTGGGATCATTTTCTTCTGTGCTACTGAAAAGTTCACAAATCTCTGTTTTCTTTGTTATAATACTTTAGGATGACATTAATGCTCAAAGGGAGTCTCATCAAAGTGCTCCGCATCTGTGTGAAAGACAATTGCAACATCTTGGTGCAGGAGTTCATGGTGAGTGTTTTATGAGTAGATTGTGGCTTTGCAACATTTTAAAATGCATTTAGTTATCCACTTGATCCTCATTGGACCAGTTAGGACCAGTAGTCCTCTTTAATAATTTGAAGTTCACATGAGGCCTGGTAGTGAACTCAGCCGCCGGCCCTTGAGGCCCCACCCCTGTATTAGGGGTCACATCAGTGTGAAAAAACTTTAAATTTGTCATTCTAGTGAACAAAGGAAAATCCCACCAATATTTACATTAGCTTTTGTTTGAAAAAAAAAAAGACCAACAGCTAACCAAATTGTGGGGCTGAAAGTCTAAATTCTAACATCTTCTGAGTGACATAGCCTGGATTTCTGATGGGCCGGTGTCTTTCTAAGAAAAACGAATGTAAAGCATTTGAAATTATGTTTTTCACCCTCTCTTAGAAACTCTGTTAGACCATGAATGGCAGCATGGCAGGCCACTCTTTGGCTATAGCTATTTACTATGTTGCTTGCATTGGTTTAAATTACTCTAACATTAGAACTGGTAGATTCAAAAGAGATGAGTTTAAAAAGGAATCTTAAAGAAATGTTTTGTGTTTAACCAGGACTTGACTGAGGCCACTGCACAGATTGAGAAAACCACAATGAACATCTGTCTCCAGAGATGCGCCAGGCAATGACTTTTCTGATGTTGTTCTTCAAGATCTGGATAACGTGACCTTTGCAGTAGCCATGCTGTTTGGACCTTTTTTATTCCTTCAATATGAGTTACCCATCACAACTCTGCTACACTTTTGAGGTGATTCAAAGGGTGGTAATGGAGTTGGATGCAACTCAGCTCTCAAGAAAAGCTCACAACTAAGACAAAACTGCTCCTGCAACGAAGCTCACTGTTATGCATGTGAGGTGACCAGCTCTAGGTGAGAGGACATTTAAATCTCACACTTGTTCTGCTGCATTTTTGAAGCTCAATTCCAGGAACAGATCGCAGGGTTCATTTTTATATACACTGCAACTGCCATGAGGACGAGCCGTTTTTTTGTTGTTGTTGTTGTTTGTTTTTCCTTTTGCTCTGTACAAGTTCTCTGTCTGTTTGGCAGCATTTTTAAATTTCTCTTTGTATTTTTTCTTTCTTTTACTAGTGAAGAGATGTAGCATGAACAGTTATGCAGTCTAAATATCCCATATGGGCCGTGTGAAATGGTATTTTCAGTTTCATTCAGTTGAAGTAAGGAACGTTGAATATTTCTAAGCTTGCTGTTTTGAACCAAGATGTCACAGTATGATCAGTGCCGTAATTTTTGACAGTCACTCACCGTATCAATGTTATTTTTGCATCTCTTGAATAAAGGTTTTGACCTGCAAGTGCTAATTTCTTTAGTTATTGGGGTAAAATGGGTAATGTTAATAGGAAGGTGTTTGCCAATTCAGTAACCTAATTTAATGTTAATGGAAACTAACATTACCTCAAATTGTTTAGTTATAATTGTTGTTTAACTGAATCTTGATGTCAGAGGCCTTAAATAGAATGTTTTGTATTGTTCTTTCCCAACATTTTTCAAAAGAAAGAGTCTAATTTCTTTGCTGTGATTGATTCCAGAGAACACGGAAGAACTGACATTATTTAACTGTTGGTTTATATAGATTCAGTAGTGGAGTAATGTCAGTTTAATTCTTTACCTACTGTCAATGCAGTGAAATTAGACATTTTGTTTTGAAAGGTTACTGGTGGATGCCAGCAACCATCTTGGAAGAGAACAATATAATCTGTTATAAGGCCTCCATTTGAAAATTGTGTATTTGATACTAGAATATAATAGCAAAATGTAATTTGAAGATAACATGTAGTATTTAAGTGACCAAGTAGTATTGGGTAAAAGTTATTGAATGGTGTTGGGATAAAGTGAGAAAATTGTGAAGGATTAAAATATTTCAAGAGCTCAAATTACTTCATCAAAACATGTTTAAGTCACATTTTATCAACACAAATTGCACAGGTTTATTGAACATGAATAAATTGTGTTAATTTAACTCAATTGTTTAAGTTGCTGCCAAAGCAAAACATCTGTGTGCAACAAATGTCCACCATTGAATTAAGTAAATCCAACAACATATTTTTTTCAGTGCAGTTTGGCAACAGTAGGAAGGAAAAACTCCCCCAAGGTCTTAAATAATCAGGGCCCATCTTATCTTAATGACCTTGTAGTACCATATCACCCTATTAAATCAAATCAAATCACTTTTATTGTCACATCACATGTGCAGGCACACTGGCACAGCACATGCGAGTGAAATTCTTGTGTGCGAGCCCCACAAGCAACAGAGATGTGCAAACACAACAACACAAACGAGCAAAATACAAGAATGGCCAACCTGAAACTAATAAATATATGTACAATATATAATAGTGTATGCATTTCTGGATGTGTATACTAAATATTTTCCTACGTGTGTGTGTGTGTGTGTGTGTGTGTGTGTGTATACACATTTTTACAAATTAAATAGTAAAAAAAAAAAAGAAAAAAAAAAAATAAATAAATAATAATAATAATAATAATAATAATAATAAAATACAGAGTTGAATATGTGCAAAACAAGTGGCATTTATATACAGTGTGGAGTGCATAATGTTAAAGTTCCAGTAGTGAAGCTGAGGTGTCTATGACGTGTTCAGCAGTCTGATGGCCTGGTGGAAGAAGCTGTCTCTCAGTCTGCTGGTACGGGACCGGATGCTGCAGAACCTCCTTCCTGATGGAAGCAGTCTGAACAGTTTATGGCTGGGGTGACTGGAGTCCTTGATGATCCTCCCCGCTTTCCTCAGGCAGCGCTTCCTGTAGATGTCTTGGAGGGAGGGAAGCTCACCTCCAATTATCCGTTCAGAGCACCGCACTACTCGCTGGAGAGCTTTGCAGTTGTAGGCGGTGCTGTTGCCATACCAGGTGGTGATGCATCCAGTGAGGATGCTCTCAATGGCACAGTGATAGAAGGTCCTGAGGATGCGGGGGCTCATGCCGAATCTTTTCAGTCTCCTGAGAAAGAAGAGGCGCTGCTGCGCCTTCTTCACTGTTTTGTTTGTGTGTACTGACCACGTAAGATCCTCAGCCAGATGTACTCCAAGGAACCGGAAGCTGCTCACTCTCTCCACAGCAGCGCCGTTGATGGTGATGGGGGTGTGTACTTCTCTGCACCTCCGGAAGTCCACTATCAACTCCTTTGTCTTTGCGACGTTGAGGGTGAGATGGTTGTCTTGACACCAGTGGGTCAGGGCGCTGACCTCCTCCCTGTAAGCCGTCTCATCACCGTTGGTGATAAGACCCACCACTGTAGTGTCGTCCGCAAACTTCACAATGATGTTGGAGCTGTTAGTGGCTGTGCAGTCGTAGGTGTAGAGTGAGTACAGGAGAGGGCTCAGTACACACCCCTGTGGAGCACCAGTGTTCAGTGTGATGGGGGATGAGGTGATGCTGCCCAGTCTGACCACCTGGCGTCTGTCAGACAGGAAGCTAAGGATCCAGCTGCAGAGGGAGCTACTCAGTCCTAGATCCTGCAGTTTCCTGTCCAGCTTCGAGGGAACGATGGTATTGAATGCTGAGCTGTAATCTACAAACAGCATCCTCACATACGTGTCTCTCTTCTCCAGGTGTGACAGGGCAGTGTGTAGTGTCAGGGCTATGGCATCATCAGTGGACCTGTTGTGGCGGTATGCAAACTGTAGAGGGTCCAGTGAGTCGGGTAGTGCAGAGCAGATGAAGTCCCTGACCAGCTTCTCGAAGCATTTGCTTACGATGGGGGTCAGGGCTACAGGTCGCCAGTCGTTCAATGAGGAGATGGTGGAGGATTTGGGTACAGGGACGATGGTGGCCATTTTGAAGCAGGCTGGGACTACAGACAGAGAGAGGGAAAGGTTGAAGATGTGCGTGAACACTCCAGCCAGCTGAGCCGCGCATGACCTGAGGACGCGGCCGGGAATCCCGTCCGGACCAGTAGCTTTGCGTGCGTTCACCTTCCTGAAGCACTTCCGCACATCCTCCTCAGACACAGTGTGCGCACTGACGTCATCCGCGGTGCGCACACTGTCCGGTCTCATGGTGTTCGCTGTGTCGAATCTAGCGTAGAATACGTTTAGATCCTCACACAGAGAGGCCGTGGTCTGCGGTGTGCTGGTTTTCCCTCTAAAGTCTGTGATCGTGTTTAGTCCCTGCCACATACTCCGAGCACTTCGCTCTCGCTCTGCAGGCCTACTTGTTGTTCCTAGAGTATTTAAAAGTAGAATGGGAGGCAGAGCCTTCAGTTTTCAGGCCCCTCTTCTGTGGAACCAGCTTCCAGTTTGGATTCAGGAGACAGACACTATCTCTACTTTCAAGATTAGGCTTCAAACTTTCCTTTTTGCTAAAGCATATAGTTAGGGCTGGACCAGGTGACCCTGAATCCTCCCTTAGTTACATCACAGTTTGCCTAGACTGCTGGGGAGTGCTTCTTCGTCATCCAGTTTTCTCACTCTCTGTGTTTATTCATCAGGTATTATTATTCCCTGGCTCTCTTCCACAGCCTGTTTTGTCCTGCCCCCGTAATGAATTGGTCGTGTTTCTGCAGTACATCCCACAGATGCTCAATTTCATTAACATTTAGGGACTTGTGAGGCCAAGTGAAGACACTGAAATCTTTGTCTCGATTGTGAAACCATTTCTGATTTCCTTGCGGTGAGGTAGAGCATATCCTCACGTTGGAAGAGGCTACTGCCATAAAGGTGTTTAGGAAGATGGTACATTTCAAAGTGTGATCGCAGCAGAACATTGTCCAGAGCCCCACGCTGCCTGCATACGTTTGGGAATGTCACATATCGCCCTGATAGAAAGATGTGATTGACTGGAGTCCATCAGCTTCTTTACTGGTCCAGCTGTGTGTGCTTCTTGAGGTTTTCCAGTAATCTGGGCTACAGTAACTCTTTTGTTGGATCGGAGCACATGGAGCATCTTTTGGTCCTCTTGTGCCTCACTGAGCCCGGGGCAGCTGTGGCACGGGGCATGTAAGAAGCTGATCACATCCTTTACTCACTTCCAGTACACCACCTTCAAGAACTGAGTGTTCAACTGACACTTAACATATTCCACCCTTAACAAAAGCTGCTGTAAGGAGACCGTCAGCAATAAAGAGTGTTTGAGAGGAGTACTGGTTGGCACCACTGGTCTCAACAGGCAAACTCAAAAGGAGAACATTGGAGACATGGTTGGAAGCATGACTTGGATGTTTCTGCTGGGTTTGGGCTATAATGTGCCGTGTGATCCCCGCCTGAAGTGCACTGTGAGGCTTATGTAGAGTGATATTCACTAAGACAGGTTCATTAGAGGTAGCTGCCAGCTTCGCACCCTCAGCAGTATCCCCTTACAGCTCAGCCCTGCTGTGATCGTGTTATAACACCATCAGAGCCGAAGCCTTGGAACGAGCTACAGCTGACTCCTTCATCCATCTGTGAGAAGATGTGTCTGCTCAGGTTATGGTTTAAACATTTCACTGTACCATCTTGCAGTCAGGTGAGGGACGTTCTGACCTTTCACCTCCTGTAATCAGAGCTGAGGTTAAGTCATCCCTATTAAATAGTGCATGTTGAATCTGCTCTAACCTTCACCCACAGTCTGCACCAACAGCAACTGCTTTGTGATGACACAGTGGTCCCTGAAATTCCCCCACGTAGGCAGATAGCAGTAACTCATTTATCAGTCAGACTGGCTGAGAAAACAAGCCACTGTTTACTGGCTCTGACACGCTTATGTAAGAGTTTTCTGGTGTGTGACAGCAGCCTGCGAATCGGCCCCGCTGGACTCTGAACACAGGCTTCCCACTTGGTTTGATCTCCCGGGCAGGAGCTGTCTTCACTTTTGTTTTAAGCTGCAATTAGCAAATATGAGAAGATGCACCGTGTCGCTGCCCAGAATGGCACAGGGCAGCTTTAAAGGAGCTGCTGTCTTTGAAACTCATCCAAACATGTGCTCAACTGATCAAAGATCTCGATGTCCGCTGATAATATGAAGCTTTGAACAGTTGCATAAACAGTAAAACTAATAAGTGTCACTACACTGGGCTCAAACAGTGGTCCTTAAAAAGCAACATTTCAAATGCACTGGAGCTCCAGAGCTGTAAGCATAGAGCCGTAGCTTTGTCTTTCCACGGAGATGATCACATGAGCTGTGGGATTGAGACAGCTAACCACAGTGCTGATAAATGGACGTGGTTACCATGTCTGAGCAGCCTCGTCACAGCCACAGAGGATTTTATGGATCCTCGTAGAAGTCGCTTTTCAGCTGTTTCACTTAAGTGTCGTGTTATTAAGGACTTCATTGCATTCATGAGTTCAAGTTAGCACTGCAGAGGTGAATGGGAGTGGCTCAGTGTTCAGGTTTAAAAGGAAACACTGTAGCTTGTCTTTCTGCTTTTATTCTTCTTAATAAATCGAGTCGCACTGATTCATGCACAAAAACAAGCCTGACAAAGCACTGGACCCTGCAATGTTCCAACAAACGTTACTGAAACAGGAGGAAGTCGTGAGTGTGTGGCTGTGGATTCATCTACTTTTTTTGCTTGCTAGCATCACTCTAAACTGCAGCGTACGCACACATTACCAAAGAAAACCTGCTTTTGATGACGGTCACCTAACAGCACTCACCGTGTCAGGCTCTGCTCAAAAACAGGACAAATCCAGTCGTGCTGGATCTCTGTACTGACATGGACGTAGAATGAGTCCACATCATTCCCAGCTCTGCCCATCATGGAGCACACAGACAGTCTGAGGTGCAACACGGAGACATCAGATGACCTTTATGTTTCAGTATTAATTCCTTCATCCTCCAGGAGCTGCCTGCATGCTCTCACCATGAAGCCAGGAGGAACCCAGCACGAGTGTCCTCTACCTGCAGGAGCATGGCTGTTTCAGGGGTTGCCTCATTGTTCCCCCTGTTCTTTATGTCATTAACTGATACCTAACTGATCACATCAACATCCCACAAGTTTAACTGACCGTTGCTACAAACGTGTTCCTTGAATTCCTTTGAACAGTTCACTTCACACTGATCAGTCACAGCTTTTACTCAACGACTCTGGTTGGGTGATTTTGGTGTGAATGTCTTTTGCCTCTTTTGTGTGTAAGCACCACTTGTGACTTAAATGTGGAGAAGCATAAACCCAAACAGACACACGCAGTTCTGTAAGCGTGTTTGTTTAAATGCTGAGCGCACCTTTCGGATGCACTGGTCCATAAACAGACCCTCGATGCTGCAGTGTCCCGGCTCTGGAGTGCGACGGCCTGTGATGCAAAACAAATTCATCGCCTGAGCAGACGGAGGCGAAGTCACTGAGCTGAAGGCCTGGGTACACAAACACACACCACCTGCAGCTCACTGTGCGGCCTCTCTGAGCGTGCGTGTTTCTGCTTCCTCGCGGCGCGTGATAGAAAAACAGGGTTCCAGCCGAGCAGCGTGGGGTCATCCCCTGCAGTGAAACAGTCCACACCGTGTGGATTCTCCCTCCTACAGCCTTTAAACTAACAGGTGAAGCTGCTGTGTCACATATTATTCTTTGTTTTACAGTGTTTCTAGCTTTTCTCACTGAGCCAACACCAGCCACCCTGTGGTAGTCTAATGATTGCTGCCCCCTAGTGAAGCTCATGTTACATCAGCACAAGGCCCAGTGCAGCCTCTCCAGCTGTCCCTGAATACACTTTGGTGCTTCCCATGAGGACCAGCCTGACTTAAGCCCTCCAAAATATGAACAAACATCGTTTACCAGCGTATTCAGACTCAGAAATAAACTTCAGATCAGGGTGTTGTCCTGGGTTTCAAGCAGAAGCTCTGTGAAGAATCGAAACGCAAACATTTTCCCATGTTGTGAGGTTAGCGTCCTCTTGGCTTGCTCAGTATTTGCATTGTTTGTTTTGAGATTGTGTACAAGCGAGTTTGTCCGAGCGGCCCGTTGTCTCTGTCCGAGCCTCTCGGTGCAGTTTGTTTGACATGGCTGCTCACCAGTGCACTGCTGCGTGGAGGGAGGGGGCTTACAGGACAGTGCAGTGGACAAATAAGCGATTGGATTTCATTGTGGGAAACATGATGGAGCTGACAAACTCCCACAGAGTCTAATAATGAAAGTCAGGTCCAAAACAGCATCTCTCACCAAACAGGAGTCAGACTGAGACTCTCCCTCTGATACCCGTAAACTTCAGGCTTGGGGAGGATCGTTCCCCGGCACATTTGCATCCATCTGTGATGGAAATGTCTCTCATGCATTCTTTAAAACCATTATTTGGAACGTTTTTCTTTTAATCTAACTCTAGTGCACGTACCAGTGTCCTGGTATGTCAGTGGCATTCAGTCTTAAATGTTTATTACCTTCAAAGTGTAGAATTCCAGGTCCAAGGTAAAGTTTCCAGTAACGGACCTTATATCCTACAAAACACCTTCCCAGGGCTTCAGGAAGCTTCCTTCTCTCAGCATGATTAACTTTAACAGACCGAACCTCCTTCAACCTTATATGAGAAGCACTAGTTTAGATTAGAATTACTCTCTCATGACAAATATCGACTCACAAAAGTTGGGACGGGAACAACAAATGTGTGAAACAGTAGGTGGTACTGAAAGTGAACAGCTGAGGGGATATTTTGTATCTAATGAAACATTATTGGGTAAAAAAGACCATCGACAGGAATCAAAGTTTCACCAGTGCCCAAAACAGCACGTCTGTAATTACGGAGCGATCTCAGAATGTGGAGAAACATCGGGCACAAAACCGAAGTCCGTACTGGATGTCAGCGATCTTTGGCTCCTCAGGAGCTGCTGCCTTAAAACAGCCATGATTCTCTCATAGAGATTACTGCACTGGCTCAGAAATCACTGTCGCAAATGTAGGTTAAAATTCTATTATGGAAAGAAGTGGACATGATCCAGAAACACGCCGTGGAAAACATCCTCTGAACTAAAGAAGAGAGGCACCAGCAGGTCTGCGTGGCAGCTTTAAGGCACCCTCAGGTTTTGGAGATAAAGGTTTTATTTGTAGAGCATCTTTCAGGACAAACATCACAAAGTGCTTCAAAACAAAAAGTTAAGTCTGACCAGCTGAGTTTTAGCTGTTTTTTCAGAGAGACCACCGAGTCCACAGATCCCAACAGAGCTCGACAGTCTAGAAAAGCTCTGTCTGCTTTACCTTTCAGCCTCATGGGATGCACAGCCAGCAGGCACTGATCACATGACCTCAGGGAGCTGATCAAAGGTGCTGCCTGTCCACGAAGAGCTCTGAAAGTTACTCGAATCTTTAATGAAAAATGGAATCGGTGGTGAGTCAGTGCCGCTGGGTCACTGGTGTGACGTGAGAGTACGTAGAAGCAGGTGTGATGACCTAAACCCACGAACAACAGAGATTACACATGATCACGCAAAGCGAAAGCAGGGTCAAAGGTTACCTGTGTCATGCAGTCCATATTCAGGTCAGTGCTGCTCTATCTGACATTAGTTTGTGGTCATGGGGCGATCGTGGCTCAAGAGTTGGGAGTTCGCCTTGTAATCGGAAGGTTGCCGGTTCGAGCCCCGGCTTGGACAGTCTCGGTCGTTGTGTCCTTGGGCAAGACACTTCACCCGTTGCCTACTGGTGGTGGTCAGAGGGCCCGGTGGCGCCAGTGTCCGGCAGCCTCGCCTCTGTCAGTGCGCCCCAGGGTGGCTGTGGCTACAATGTAGCTGCCATCACCAGTGTGTGGATGTGTGTGTGAATGGGTGGATGACTGGATATGTAAAGCGCTTTGGGGTCCTTAGGGACTAGTAAAGCGCTATATAAATACAGGCCATTTACCATTTAGTTTGTGGTCATCTGCACAGCTGGGCTTTGCCCTGAATCTAACCCTGAGATGAGGAAACGGAGCCTGTTGCCAGGGTGACAGAGTCCATGACTCTAACGTCCTCACCGTCAGGTTCAACAAACTCTCAGTTTCTCCTGCAGCACCTGGAGCAGCTGTGTGATGTTCACTATATCCACGCTCCCTCCTCGTGCACACGTCCACAGTATCTCATGCTCGTCTCCAAACTGCTCCAGCTTCTCCTCCTGGTCACTGCACATCCCAGCTCAGCCTCCTGTTACATCATTGCACATCTGGCTACCCTTTTATAAACCTTCCCTTTCACTCTTGCTGCTATCCTTCTGTCACAAATCACTCCTGACATATCTCCACCCACTCCACCCTGCCTGCACTCTCTTCTTCACTTTTCTTGTGGATGGTTGACCCCAGGAAGTTAACCTCCTGTCTCCACCCCCTCTCCAGCTCTCTTCCACCTGCTGCATACTGTCACTACAGAGCATTAGGTTGTTTGTGAGCCTCCTCCACCTCATCAGTCAGCCTGTCAGTCACCACAGCAACAAAAAAGGCCCAACCCCTGATGTAAGCCCATCCCCATCTTGGAGCCACTTGTCACTCCCCCACACCTCACCACATCTTGTCCTGCACGCTGTGTCATACGTGTCCTCCACCACGCTCACATGCTTCTCTGCCACTCTGACTTCCTCCTGCAGCATCACAGTTCCTCTCTTGGCAGCCTATTGTCTGCTTTCTCTAGATCCACAAAGACACAGTGAAACTCATTGTGGCCTTCTCTCTCTGTACTGCTTTCACTCAGCATGAAGCCAAACTGTGGCTCGCTGACGATCCCCTCTCCTCTAACTCCTCTAACCTTTTCCCCATATCGTTACGTTATGGCTCAGATCTATCCTCTGTAGTTACAGCAGCTCTGCACATCACACTTGTTCTTGCAGACTGGCAGCAGTACACTTCTTCTCCATTCCTCTCACTATTAAACAATCTGGTTAAAGTCCCCTGCCCACCTTTCTTTTGATGGACATAAGCACTGGTCAGATTTAGGTCTTCACACTACTAAGCACCTCTACATCGACAGATGTTTAGCTTCATTTGCTCAGCTGCAGTCTGAATTCCTGCTCTGCTCATTTATTTACAAATCAGGAATTCTGTTAAAGTCTTTCTCCCATCTGGATCAGCCCCCTGCTCACAGTGACTTTTATTATCAACGCCTAATCAGCCAGTTTACTACACGTTGTACACTTACAGCACCACAGCAGAGATGCTTGGTTAAGGACATGGAAGCAGAGACGCTTGATGGGCCAATGAAATGCCAGATTACAACTTACACAGTTCAAAGTCCTCCATCGTTTGCATTTCTGTAAAACGAAGCTTGGCAGCATTTGTCCGTCTATCTCCTCATTGTGTGATGAATGCAAAGCACTGGAAGGAACCCTTGGCCACCTTTTCTGGTCCTGTGCTACACTCAGGAGTTCCTGGGAGGAGATATTTACTGTCTATATCCTGATTTATGACTTTAGAGTAAAGCCAGGTGGTACAGCTGCAGTGCTAGGCTGCTCCCCGACGTCCCCTTCAGAAAGCCTTAATGTTTGGTGTGATTGTAGCTAAAAGACTGACCCTTAGAGCCTGGAATCACCATCTCCTCCCATGTTTAGTGTTTGGCATGTTTGCATATTGAGAGCTTCGTCGTCACTTTAAATTTTCTGAAATCTGCGGCCCTTTTCTCAATCATATTAACATCATTTGACTGCACTTGTTTATGTGAAACCACACCTCTGCTGGACTCTGACTCCTTGCTGGACTTGTTCCCCACATCTTCTGGACTCGGTGAACTCTCTAGCTTCACACAGAAGATCATCTTCTTCAGACTCCAGCATTGCTCCTGTACTTTTGATGTGGTCTGACTAAGCTGTGTGGGCTCTGTCTGTGCTTGGATGTTGTTTTCGAACTTCTTTCCTTTGTCTTGTGGGATTTTATGTAGTTTTAAATATAAAACCTCATAAACAAACATTTATAAAACTGCCCTTTCTTCTAGACATCTCCATGCCTCCACAGGTGCGTCATCTGTCCACCTGCCCATCGTCTTCATAGCTGCGCTCGTCCTTCATCCTTACTAATCCTCTAAACCTTCTTATTCACTAACCTTCCTCGCTCTCTCGTTGTCTTCAGTCATCAGATCCTGATGAATGTTACCTGTAGGAGACGGGATCGGTCAGGGCCAGGTTGATTAGAACTGATGGGTTTATGATGGCACACATGCAGTGGCTGTGTGTGAACGCTGAAATGCTGCAAACAGGAGTAAAAACTTACCTGTGATGACCACTAGCTTAAAGTGGCTAATGCTAGCTAATGTGATAGCATGTTAGCACAACATGACCACTGAATAAGTGATCCTACTTGTCACATAGAAAGCTGACGACTCCATGTACTGATGTGCTGTTATTCTGTAATCACCTTGTGAAGCCACTGCGGGGATTGTACAGCAGAAATGACGCATTAGGCAAACTTGATTTAATGTTCACTGCAAAGGCCACTCAGACTGTTTTATATGGAGTTATCTAACAGTTTTATGGGGAACAGTAAGCTATGATTCAGCCTGATGACCATGAGTTGTAGTTTCTGTGTTATCAGGATGCTGGGGCCCATCTAGGGTTGCCAACCGTCCCTTAAGAATACGGAATCGTCCCGTATTTAGAAACAAAAGTACTCGTCCCGTATTGAGCTAATAAGGGACGCACTTTGTCCCGTAATACAGTGAGAATCACAAAAAGTCTATAAATGTTAATGGATTTAACGCTTTGTTTGAAAACATAATTCCCAGCCCATCTCCTGCTCTGTGACCAATGAGCTGACAGCACACTTAGCACGAGTATAACAATTCAGATTACCGCTTATCTCATTGGTCGAGGAAAGGTCGCGTGCGGAGAAGATACCGGAAGACAGCAGATGACCAGCATGGCCAACAGGAGACAAACACCGACACTGCGGCACAAGTCTGGGGCGACAGTACACCTTTGACCAACAGTGCTTGTTCCCCTCCTAGAAAAAAAAAGGCTGCAAAAATACAGGGAGGAATGGGAAAATGAAAACACCTGGCTGGGAAAAGTGCGCGATAACACATATAAAGCGCACTGCACTGTGGTAAATGGTAAATGGCCTGCATTTGTATAGCGCTTTTCTAGTCATTAAGGACCCCAAAGCGCTTCACACTACATTCACACACTGCCGATAGCAGCTACATTGTAGCCACAGCTGCCCTGGCGCACTGACAGAGTGCGTGCCGGCGCACTTTTTCCATTTGCCATGGTGGACTGACTGACGTTAAGCAGCATGCTTCTACTGGTGGGCACATGATGAATATGAGGGGCGTGAAAGAAAGAGGAACCCTTGACCAATTTGTTGTCCACCAGGCCACGGCAGAAGCAGATATGGTATGTAAACCATATCTTTTCTTGGCCACAACACCAAGAAAAGCACAGTGGGGGGGACTGTGGAGAAGGCAAACGAACTCAACAACTTCTTCAACAGGTTTGACCAGCCCACAACCCCCCCCACCCTCACCCTCACCTTCACTACAGAGTCCTCTCCCCACTCTTCTGCCTCCCTCGCTTCCCCCCCTTCCTGACACCATGACACCCCCCTCCTCCAATCCCTCTCTCAGCAGCAAGACATCTCCCCCCCTCCCCTCCTCCCAAACATCTCCCAGTGTCACAGTGGATCAGGTCAGGAGGCAACTGAGGAAGCTTCGCCCCAGAAAGGCAGCAGGCCCAGACAAGGTGTGTCCTAGGATGCTAAAGGCGTGTGCTGCTGAACTTGGGGAGCCGCTACAACGAGTCTTCAACCTCAGTCTGCGACTGGGGAGAGTGCCCGCCCTATGGAAGACATCCTGCATCGTCCCGGTCCCCAAAAAGAACCGGCCCAATGAGCTGAATGACTTCCGACCGGTGGCACTGACGTCACATCTTATGAAGACTCTAGAGCGGCTCTTCCTCAACCTCCTCCGACCACAGGTACAACATGCCCAGGACCCACTACAGTTTGCATACAAGGCGGATGTCGGAGTGGAGGATGCCATCCTGTACCTCCTACACAGAGCCCACTCACACCTGGATGGGGGAAAAGGCACGGTCAGGATCCTGTTTCTTGACTTTTCCAGTGCCTTTAATACCATCCGGCCCTGTATGCTTCAGGAAAAACTGAACAGGATGGAGGTGGACCCCTGCCTGGTGGCTTGGATCTCCGACTACCTCACCGACAGACCACAGTACGTCAGGCTGAAGGACATCACGTCTGACACAGTGGTCAGCAGCACAGGAGCACCACAGGGAACTGTGCTGTCCCCTCTTCTCTTCACCCTGTACACCTCTGACTTCTGCTACAACTCTGAATTATGCCATATTCAGAAGTTTGCAGATGACACGGCCATCGTGGGGTGTATCTGGGATGATCAGGAAGAGGAGTACAGAAGTCTGGTGAGGAACTTTGTCGCATGGAGTCACACAAACCACCTGCAACTCAACACCTCAAAGACTAAGGAACTGGTTGTGGACTTCGGGAGGTCCAGAGAAGGTCCACTGCCGGTTCAGATAGAGGGGGAGGAGGTGGAGGTGGTCAACAAGTACAAGTACCTCGGGCTGTGGGTGGACAATAAACTGGACTGGTCATGCAACACAGAGCACCTGTATAAAAAAGCCCAAAGCCGACTGTACTTCCTCAGGAGGCTGAGGTCTTTTAACATCTGCAGGAAGCTCCTGAGGATGTTTTACCAGTCAGTGGTTGCTGGAGTACTTTTCTATGCTGTGGTGTGCTGGGGGAGCAGCACAGCAAAGAAGGACTCATGCAGGCTGGAGAAACTGATCAGGAGGGCTAGCTCTGTGGTCGGCATGAAGCTGGACACTCTGGTGACAGTGGCAGAGAAAAGGACATTAAAGAAACTGATGGACATTATGGACAATGCTGGGCATCCTCTGCACACGGCCATAAACAATCAGAAGAGTCTGTTCAGTGACAGGTTGCTTCTCCCCAAGACAAGAACTAACAGACTTAAAAACTCCTTTGTCCTTTCCTTTATTTTTTATTCCTATTTATTCTATTTATCCCCTTTGTATATTTTATTTATATTTGTCTCTGTATTTATATGTGTGTGTGTGTGTGTGTGTGTGTGTGTGTGTGTGTGTGTGTGTGTGTGTGTGTGTGTGTGTGTGTGTGTGTGTGTGTGTGTGTGTGTGTGTGTGTATGTATATATATAACAATTCTGTAACTGTAACTTCGGTCGTTGCTGTGCTTTTTTTGGAAATCGAACTTCCCAGAGGAACCCACCCGAGGGATTAATAAAGTTCTATCTTATCTTATCTTATCTTATCTTATCTTAAACATTGTTGTTGTTTTTTTTAAACCCTCTGGTTAAGATTAATATGGGCATGTGCAGTGAATATCAGCGCTATGTGGCCAGAAGTGTGATAATATACTTTATTTTGTGTAATAAACAACTGCAAGGATAGATGATTACAACGAATAGATGACTAATACATAAAAGTAATACATAGATGAATAATGATGATGAGTTAAGATGCGTAATCATGGGAACAAGCGGGTTTACAAACGGGAGCAGCTGATTAGCTTCAAAAAAGCTGAAATAATACCTCAGCTGAAGCCACAAAGCCCGAATAAGTTGACACAGAAGAGACTTCAGTTTCAAGGCAAGGCAGAGATCCTTCCTTCCCACAGTGATTGTGGTCTTCAACAACTCTTTGAAGACTTGATTAGTCTGAGCTGCAACAACACCTAATTTCCCTCTGGGATTAATAAAGTATTACTGAATTGAATATATATAAAGAATACACATTATATTGAAAACATACATATATATGACCATACCCATTTCTTACAAGTTGCATGCGTAATTTATACTTTAAAGTCAGTTGATAAACTACACAAACTATACAGATATACTGTAATATATATATATATATTTCTATTTTATAGGTGACTGCTGCAGAGGTGACCCATGTCTACCACACTGTAAAGCACGGTTTAAGTTATAACTCGGGTGACTGTGCACTCAAACTGACTGTACGAATGCTGAATGACTCCAGTATTGCCAAAAAGATGTCCTGTGGGAGGACGAAAGCTGAAGCAGTTGTCACAGATGTCCTGTCTCCAAAGGCAATCGAAGAGGTGATCAAAAAATTGAAAAGTGGTGCAACTCCACTCCCATTCTCTCTTCACACTGATGCTTCAAATAAGGGAAATCGGAAGATGTTTCCCCTTGGCCTTGCAGTTTTTACAGCAGAGGCTGTAGTTGTCAACAAGATATTGGATTTTGTTGAAAATCCAGATGAGTCTGCAGAGGGAATAGTAAAAATAATACAAAGCTCTCTTGAAAACGTGGGGCTATCCTTAGATCAGGTTTCTGCATTCAGTGCTGACAATGCAAATTATGGCATCCACAACTCAGTCCTCACAAAATTCAAAGAGACCAACAGTGAGATCCTTCGTGGCAGCTGCCATGCACATATTATTAATAACACTGTGAAAAAAGTCCTGGACAAGCTCTCTGTTGATGTGGAAAATATTGTCCTGAAGATATACAGCTTCTTTTCCACCTCTGCCAAAAGGAGAGAGTCCCTGAAAGAGTCCTATGAATTTTGTGACGTTGAATTCCATGATATCCTGCGCCATGTTGTGACGAGATGGCTGTCACTCAACCCTGCAATCACCCGCCTGCTGCAGAACTGGGACCCACTGAAGTCATATCTCATCAGCATTGGTGAGGAATGTCCAAGGCGCCTGAAGGAATTGCTGAAGTTGACAGAAGATGCTGCTGGAGTTGAGGGAGAGGCAGACATTGTGGAAGTCTACCTCCTCTTCTGTAATAATGTCATGTGTCTGTTTGAAGAAGTGGTGAAAAAACTGGAGAAGAATGTAACCACGTCTGTTGACCTCTATTCCATCATGGAGTGTTTCCTGAAAAGACTTCTTCAGAGAAGAGATAATGGGTTCTACGGGTACCTAACAAGACAAAAGCTCCAGCGTCTCTCGCCATCTGATGCTGATGGTGGCAGGCAGGAGTTTACAGCCTTCCTAGACACTGCCATCAGTTATGTCCGGAAGTGGTTTGACTTTTCAGAAGAAAACTGGCTTTTCCACCTGCAGCCCCTCTCTCTAGCATCTGGGAAGATTTCCTTTGATGACATGGAGAAGATCATTGAACGGCTTCACCTGGCTGGCAGGTAAGAAGAAAACATTTGCCAGTGAAATGATAAACCATGTTTTAATAGTATTGATGGTTAAAAATAAACAAATACAATTGATAGATAACATATATAAATAAAACCATAATCATTAACTTTGTTTGGAGTGTATATACACACGCATGCAATCTTTTATACACTATTTTACAAATTCAAGGAGTTCATATACTTAATATAAGGATGGATAAATACATAATACATAAACTATACTTATTGTATTGTTTAAATGCTATACAACGTTATAAACATATACAATACATTTTTTCCATTTATTTACCACTGTAAATGTTCTATGTACCACTTAGGATTTAGGTCAACTTCTCATCTCTATTGGCAGGTTAAACATCTCTATGGATGAGCTTTATGAAGAGTGTGTCACTGCAACCAGCCTTCTGAAGCACCTCACCAAAGAACACCAGGAGAAGGAAAAGTGGCAGTCCAAGGGAACAGCAGAGAAGTGGATGGAAACTCTTCAGGTAGCTGACCTCCCCAATATGCAGGCTGTTGTATCCTCAGCATCCCATCTTCCACTGGGTTTGAGGAGAGGATTTTCTCTCTTATGAAGAATAAGTGGACTGATGTGCGGAACAAATGTTCTACTGAATTAATTAGAAGTGAGCTCATTGTCAGTCTAAATTATGATATGTCTTGCTCAGAGTTTTACTCTGCAATCCTGAACGACAAACAACTCCTAACTGCAGCAAGAGCTCAAAAAAACACAAATGGAAGAAGTAGTCTGTTTCCACCTAATGTAGCATTGAGCTTGAGTTCATGAGTTTGTTGTTGTTTTTTACTTCAACTTTCAGCTGCAGTCGAGGCCTTTGAGGCACAAATGTTGTGTTTGCAGGTGTTCCACAGACTTTTTTTGCACTTTTCTAATTGCACTAAATGTGCACTGTTACAAGAATGTTTTTCTTTCTATTGTTTTCTATTAATTTATATAATTTTAGGTTAAGCAGGACAGAGTTCTTTGTGTTAACGTTGTCATTTTGTGTTAAAAATAAATGGATAAATGATCATTTGTTTCCCGTGTGTTCATATCACAAAGAATATGCATCTACTTAAATCAACTTCAAGTCAAATGGTTAAAAAAAAAATTTCACACACAAAAAGAGCTAAAAAAAATTCACCACACAGGGAAGGGTGAAGACAACTGGGTCGCCCGGCCCTGGCCACGAGGTGTCCCTTATTTATTTTTCAGGGAGTTGGCAACCCTAGGCCCATCTCATCTGATACATGTGGTTGCTTAAAAAGTAGCAACCTTAAAGAGTAAGGATGTATTCATTTAAGACATATTTGTGAATAAACTATATTCTGACACGACACTTTACTGAGTTCAGAAAAATGAGAATTATTGGACAGTTACAGAGCGGGTTTCATGACGAGTCACTTTCATGGCCCTCTGTAAGATCTCTGGAGTTTAGTGTTTAGGATGTGTGTATCCAAGTCTCTAATTATTCAGTTATGATCTTTTTTTGTTTGTTTGCTTTTCATCTGTTGAGTCAAAGTCCCAGATTATCAAATAAAAAGTGGACTGGCCCCTCACAACCTGGATTTCCCTGGAATGATTCGCAGGACACACCTGAGGAGAAAAACAGAAAGAGTGTTTGTATGAAAGGGTGTGAGTGGGTGAATGAGGCATGTTGCAGAAAAGGCTTTGAGTGCTCATGCAGAGAGAACACGAGCACTGTACAAGATCCCGTCCATTTAATGCTTACTGTAGTAAATGCATGGAATATTTTTCCTGTTTATAGTCGTTCATCCTCGGTGTTATGGGTACAAACACTCAGTTACAACTCAGCAAGCAGCAGTTTGGTGTACATACAATATTTGGCCACATTACCTTTGTGTATGCAGAGCTCAAATTACCTCAGTGACAGACATGAGACTGTGTGTGTGTGTGTGTGTGTGTGTGTGTGTGTGTGTGTGTGTGTGTGTGTGTGTGTGTGTGTGTGTGTGTGTGTGTGTGTGTGTGTGTTTGCTGGTTTAACAGCATATCATATTAAAACATCTCTCATTAGAAATCAGCTAAGGGGTTCAGCACCTGCTCAGCGAAGCATTTTCATATGCTATGCTTCACCTAAGCTGAGGGGAAGTCAGCTGCTGGAATAGCCCTGTGAAGAGCAATGATGTGCATGAGGCCTTCAAACCACTTCCTGTCTGTTGGTTAGTCTACAGGAAGTCACATGATTGTTGCATCCTGCACAGACCTGCTTTGCGCTCTAATTGGGCTGCATGTGTGAAGAGGATCAGTGATAGGACAGGCATGTCGCCTCACTTCTTCTTTATTCCTAGAAATAAAATGTGCACACAAAGAGAGAGATGGTAGCTGAATATAGTAAATGAGTAAAGCTGTGATGTGTAATCTTTACTTGCACAGGGCCATCTTATGTATGCTGAAAGAAAAACAACTACCAAGTCACGATGCACAAATCTGGCTTGACTTATATGATTTCATTTAATTCATGCAAATCCAGATTCTTTATTTTTACACACAAATATATTAAGATGTTGCATTAAATGTCAAATAAATAGAATGCAATGACATTCAAGTCACTTCAGGCCTAAATTCAATTGATAAAGGCGCCAAAACCGCATGAAAATGATGTAAGGGAGATACCCATCACTGCATGGTAGCTCCTCTTCTGGTTTTGTTAGCATCTGGTAACCAAGGAGACCAAAAAACCCGGCTCATGTTGGGCTCTTTCATATGTTCACAGTGCAACAAAGGTCATAGTGCATCGGTCTGGACTCTTTTTGAATATGACGTCATGCTGTCAGAGGGTGGGTTGGAACAGTCTCGCTGAAATAAGGATTCAGCCTGACTGATGTTCAAGTGCCACGAGTGCCAATGCAACTCCGTTCAGCTCAGTAACAGGTTGATTATCTTTATGCACTTTTGCTAATCTAACCTGCTGTATATAGCTTCAGCGTCTTGATAACGAAAGAGGAAGAGCATTTCCAGCTAAGAGCACAGAGCATGTTCATTTAAAGTCAAAGGCCATAGTACTAGTAACTAATAATTCGGACATTTGCAGAGTTCACGCTTGTTTCAGTGATGTGCATTGCTTAATCTGAAGGGTTAGAGCGATGGCGCTGCTCTTGTCCTCCCATCTTTGTAAGCACTGCGCCGCTGCTCTCGGGCAACCTACCAAGCATGCTTCAAAGTTAGAACAGAATTAATATCAGCAGCAAGAATTAGTACCAGAGCAGTGACCTTAGTTACATGTTATCTTCTCTTAACATAGGTTTGGTTGTCAAAAGCCATTCTTATCAAAGAGGAGGCCTGTTGTCATCGTGCCCAGTCCCGGGTCACAGATAACTCTGAGAAAGGAGAAGAGCCAAGTTTTTACAGAGTTTTGGGAAAACAACGCTCTTCACAAAAAAACATGACATCCCATGAACACGATAGCTTGCAACCAGAGAGCGATAGGAGCATTAGGTCAAAGGTGAAAGCACAGGAAGTGCTGGGAGTCTCTCAAGGCTGTTACAGTGCTGACAGCAAGGACAGGCCACACGGATGTGGGCTATTAGGCCTTCCTTACACACTACTGCATCATAGAAACTGACACTGCAGTCTGGAGCCTCGATCAGTGTGGTGGAGCCGTGATGAGAGACGGTGGAGTTGGGGGAATGTTTTGGCTACACAAACATTTTGGCAAATCTGACAGTATCTTTGTATGGTTTGGCACCGAGGCTGAGGGTGTGGACCTCTGCTCACACGGAGCAGATAATTAAGGACTGAATGGTAATTTGGGCCTAATCTGTGCCGCTAAATGGTTCCCATAACATTCCTTTGGAATATGAATTCTCAACCTACTTAAAGTGGAGCTATGTGCTAAATGTATTATTGGAACAAAACATTAAATGTTTGCATATTAAACATTGGCTTTGTACAGCCAGAAGCAGAGTACTCATGTAAAACAAAGAAACCCCCAAACGTTAAAGTTTATTTCAGATCAAGTTAAAAGAAGACTGAAACACAATGAAAAAATGGAAAAGTCAGTAAAAGTAGTACGCCAATAGCAATGACTGTGAAACCGACTGTCTGGTGTTATTTAGATCCCTCCCGAGCCATCGGGGCCTGAACACGGGGCCTCTGAGGATGTGCTGGGTCATCTGGGATTGCGGGCACCACTGAGGAACTTGGAGCCAGTGTGAATGATGATTTTCGTCATGATAACTGAGCAGTTTTTACAGTTTGGGAATATCATCCTGCCAGGTGAGGCTATGAATGTGTTCCCCATCATAAAATGTTATTTGGAGGAAAAGTGACAGACTGAAAGCGCTTTAAAAATGAGTGCTGTAAAACAAACACTGCACAAATGGAAGGAGGCCCAGGCTGTGGCGATGTCATGCTATCTGCTTAAACCACTAAGAAGCCTCGCTGCTGCGTTCCGGACTCGCTGGAGGTGAGAGCGAGCCAGAAAAGAGGAAGTCGCAGCAGTTCAGACTGATGTGGGGGAAATGTTGTAGAACAAACCCATCCAGGTGTTACTTGCTGTTGCATCCATAACACAGGAGAACAAATGGGGGTCCCTGGAATGATTCACAGAAATCGATTTGGAGACGAGCTCCAGCCTCTTGTCATTACTTTAAGGGTTAATTTTCAGCATGATGAAACATGAGTAAAACAGACAAAGCTACTGTCTTTTTAAGTTGAAATTTCCTCTTTTTCTCCATGACTGACGACAATTCAGACGAAACACAAACAGGAAATTTTGAGAAAGAAGGCAATAGGTCTGGAAGATCATCATTCAGGCCGATCATTTTCAAAACGAGGGTGCCTGCTTTTCATTTCAAACGTGTGTGTTCATCACACGCGTCATTATGTTTGCTCTAACCTAATCTTTGCATACCACATCTCTGTAGTGTCTGCACGGTCAAGCAAAGGAACAGTTTGAGGTGCTCCAGTAGTCTGCACCTGTGATGTTGGGATCTGAAGATGGAGGATGAAAAACAATCTGCCACAGTAATCATGTGTTTACTTTGTCGCAGCAGAAGTGGACCTCACTCACTTAAAACAATTGTTTTCATTATTGACTAATCAATAAAAACTGTATTTTTTGTATTAATATGACGCTTTATCTCAGAGTGTGCCCCTCTGATTCAAACATCCAGTGAACATAAAAACACTCAGCTAAAAATAAATAAATAAATCATCTTTTAAAAAGAACCACTCTTCCTAGCTTCTGTGGTGAATCTGCGTCTTAGTTGAAATGCTTGGGCTTCGCTTAAGGAGGACTGCGTTTGGCTGTTCGCTTCAGGAAAGGCAGCTCCACTACATTTCTGTGGGTCCTCTTTCTTTCCGGGCACTGAAAATCCGTCGCCACCTTTCACCCCTTTAGCGCCGGCACTGTCGAAACTTCTTTGAGTTTATTATAGGTTTTGGTCAGACTGTTGGCCCCTGAGCTGGTTTGGCTCCCCACATGGGACATTCCTGTCGAGCAGCCCCTCCCTGGAAGTCTCTCAGTGCGCAGACTCGCGGCTCTCCGCTGTCAGGGCAAGGCAGACTGACAGTATGGCGGCGGGGTGCAGCTGGAAGGATGCTACTGTCGCCCGTGATGTGTCTGTCGCCGGCAGGATGTGAATGGACTATTGACGGCACAAAGAGCAGAGGATTTAGCGCTAAAGGCCTGTCGCCGTGAGCCTCCAAGATGGCCAGGCTCGCCGACTACTTTGTTGTGGTCGGTTACGACCTAGAGAAGCGAGGTGGGTGTTTGAGTTAGCCAGCCCTGCTAGCTTTAACGGCTGTGGGCAAACAGGAGGAGGGGAGGGAGGCGGGGACGGGCCAGGCCCCCGTTCACAACTAACCGACTTGGGCGCTGTCATTTGGCTGCTAGCCTCAACTTTAGACCGGGGCGCGCAGGCCTCACGGGATTAGTGTAGTTGAATGCGAGGCTGTCAGCCGGTGTGTCACATTTGTGACTGTAGGAGAAGCTGCTTGGAGAACTCCATTACAACCGCCAACTTCCAATGGCGTTTTAGCTTAGGAAACCGAGCTGCCTCACTCCGGTGACAGAAAACTTGGGCTAACTTCATTTGCTAAGAGCTAACGTTAGAAGGACTAGCTTTGAGGGGCTTTCAGTTTGGTCGGTGAGACCTGAGACGGATTTATTCACCCGCATCTTGCCCGTTCTCTCTCATTTGCAAGCCTTAGAAGTGGCGTTTTGGGAAAATGACTTGTTTCAGGGGTAGCTTAACACAGGATGTGACAGCGATTAGTCAGTGTTGTTGTGGCTGCAGGGTCCTGAATAGCCACGCTGCGTTGACGTCCACCTGGACTTGATCAAATCACTTTAAAAGTACAAATCGATGCTTCTTCCTGCCGCAGTTGCTTATTGTTTTCTTTGTGTGTGTTTTGTCTGGATTAACCTAGATGGCTTTGCCCCCCTCTTGAGCCCCCTCGGACCGGAGCTGTGTTCCCTCGCGTTGCTGGGACGGGGTTTGGACCGTTATCCGAGCCCCCCTCCCTTCAGCCTGAGCCTTGGCCTAGATCTGTGCCGTATAATGGCCCGTTTAATCATGAAATATTCAGCTCGCCTATCCAACGGAAGCATGCAACTTGTAACGCGGTTGTCTTTTATTTAGAGTGATTTTTTTCTTTTGCTTATGATTTATTCAGAAGAGGCAAATTTGTAACATGACGAGGCCCTCGTGGCTAAAAGCAGGCTCTGGACTGGCTTTTATCGTGATGCTGGGGTGGCCTACATCCCCTTTTCTGACACATGAATGCATTTATTGCGTCTTGTATGTTTCTTTCAGAAGGGGGGAATACAGGATGTTATAACGTGGACGCTGCAAGCGCTGCAGAAACTCCCCTTCCTGTGCTACAGTGCTTGAATGCATTGCAGGGCAGAACATGCCAGTAAAAAGCATCTGGGAAGCAGACATTAAAGCCACGGTGGCTTAATGGATCAAACGCTCCGTGCCTCATAAAAGCCAAACACTTTGAGGGTGATGATGATTTTTGGTGTGGCTACACTAACGTTGCCTTTCTAGAGGCTGAAGGCGTTGTTGTTGTGGTGAACGTCCCCATTTGCAACAAGGACGGTTTTTGCTTTCATCCACGTGCTTGGTGGGTCCATCTTCTTCTAGTTTCTTCTGGTTCCAAATGCAAAGCTTCCATTATTGTTTATTTGGAGAGTTCTGACTTTACATGTGTTTATGCAGGATTACTTTGCTTTCTACCAATGCTGCAGCTACAGTGTGCTGGCACTAACTGACTGTAAAGAAAACACTTGGCTTCGCATCAACAATGAAAGGTCCTCGAGTATAAGAATACCAGGAATTCTGTAGTACAGTGGCGTTTCCTCCTGTGTCTAAATATTTCATGCATCCTGTCTACGTGTGTGTGTGCTTATGTTAGTTGGGTGGTTGCTGCTTGTCACTCAGTTAGTGGAATGTTTTGCAAGCGTGGGCACTGACAGGCTGTCGGGGCTGACATCATCGCTGCTCATCTGCCTCTTAGAGGAACCATGTGGGTGTTTACAAACACGACGTCCATCTGTCAGATTTTTTGTGTCTCTTTGCTGACTTTTAAACGGATGCGAACCCAGAGGGAAAACCTTGAACCTTTGTTTATCCGGGAACTGTTCTGCTCTGCTAAGATGCCGCCTTAGACAATCTGTGGAGCCCTACTTAGAGCCAAGATGGCTGCCTGCGGCTTGGGAAGAGTTCGCAGTTGCCCCGAGGTGTGGTGGCCCTAGAGAGGGTCTCTTGAAAAACTCAGCATGTCACAGTGTTTTGACAGCGGTGTGCCGAGTTGGCGACCAATTGGATTCACAGTCTGAGGCCCAAACAGGAAGTTCAGGCGAAGAAGTCCAGAGGGAGACTTATGTTTAGAGTGAGAATCCATATTGTCCCCCAGTGCGTGTCTGAAAACCAGGAAAGAGGCGTGTTTGGTCTGAGGCTCTGCGAGTTGGTCTCATTCAAGACTCACAAACACACAGGCTCTATTGTAGTTGGTCTGTGTGCCTCTGGCGCTCCGTTTGAGGGTGTTGGTCATTGTGGCGGCCCTAAACAGAATGTAGGATGGCTGTTTTGAGGCTGCAGTGACAGCTCTGGTAGCCAGCCTCCTTTTACACACAAAAACATCTCCACAGCTTGCAGTCAAGTAAGGAGGACACGGAGAGGGGCACAGAGGGGATGACCGAGCATGAATCGGGCTTGTGTGTGTCATGGTGTGGCTGTCGTAGTGGAGTTGTGACACTGCTAACAGGACGTCAGTGGCATCAATCAGTGTGCTGTGACTCTTGACCGGACAGATTTGTAGCAGTGATTGTGGTGGAGATTGGGTTTAAAGTTCCATGTTTCACCTCTGGCACCACTTTTGTTGCCACGGCTCAGACTTGAACGAATGACTGAGACTGAAGCATTATTTAGCTGTAGCAACGATGAACTTCACGTAAGTGATTTAGAGCGTAATTGTGAAACTATTTCCAGTATGTGATTCCACGTAGAAAACAATTTCTGTAAAGAAAGAACAAAAGTGTGTTTGGTTTCAGTGCTGAAGCTTGTGAATCTCATTGGCAGCAGAGCTGTGACAGAGCTCGGATCACTTCCTCTTCACACACCGCGTGCATACAGCGTGTCTCCGAGACGTGTTAGGGTTGGACCGTGCGATGATACTCGATGTGAAGTTGCAGATTTTTGATAGAGCATTTACACTGTACACACACAATCAGGATGTATTTTACAAATCACTCAGCAGCACTGCTTTATAGTCATATCTGATTTTTATATGAATGTCTGCAAAGCATTTAAAGCTGCGGTCAGTTGTTTTTTAGGTTATTTGACAGAAAAGTTTATAAACTTAAAGTTGGTACATTAAAGATAAATAGAAGTGAGCAGCGGTTTGTGGAAGGCACCACATTGTCCCAGCATCGTGAATACGGCGGCTGAGATAGATGTCACCGTTCCACCTCCTCGTGTGGTGGGTGGAGCTAAAGACGGACGAGAACAGAACACGTTCTTGTGCTGTGAAAGCAAATTTCACATTCAACATGTGATCAGGCGTCTCCTTCACCAAAGAAGCAAAAACCAACAAAACGTCATAGTCTTCCTCCTCATCTCAAGCATCATCATCAGATCAAAAGTCAGGCCTCCAACACAGGAAAATGTGCATGAACATTAGACATGTGACCTTCCCGTCTACCGACAGCTAGCGAGCCGGCTTAACAGCGGCAACAGTTGGTTACAAGTTAACAGTCTTGGTCTCGTGTGTTCTAAAATCCACACCTGCTCTCTGGTTGCATTCTCACATTGGATGAGCTTATTTGCAAAGTGCCAAGCAGTATTCGACTTCAAAGAAAGTTTTACGGATGCCAGTAAACTGCTAACGGTGGCAAAACCAGACAGAAAGTGGAGAATATGCTCAACAGTTCACCTCAGTATGGCTGCCAGCAGTCAGAAGGGACTCGCGCTGATTTATCGACTCGTCTCGCACTCCTGTCACAGTTTTACAGCCTCCTCCAGAGTAAAAACATGTTGACAGCTGTGGACAACAGGCTCTACTCACTACAGATGAACAGCAGCCAGAGTTATTTGTCCTACAGCAGCCACCGTATCTAGGATAATAGTAGGTTTTACCTGTGATACCCTCTCTTAATCTGCACGATGTTATCATCTGTCCACCTGCTTGCCTTTACGTTGTCTTGGGAAATTTCTTCAAATTTGGCACAAGTGTTCACCTGATTAGAAGTTGGTGTGACCCCACCACAAAGCGGTTTGGCCATTACTCAAAACTCACTCTAATAATGATGAAGTCCAACACAAATGTCTAAAAGTATTACTTGTGAGATTTTACATCCTAAAGGTGGTGTGTTATAAAGTTATACAGAAAGCTTTGGTGTTGGTACCAATAACATTTCAGAAGACTTGATACCATATCTCACACGCATCAGTCTTTGTCGTGTTTTTATTTAAAATATTTTCTATAACAATCAAATAAGAACGCACAACTTCTGTACCCACGTTCTTGTAGAAATATAGGAACATGTATGTGCTGGCATCATCTGGTACGAACATATCTTGTGACCTTGCCAGTTTGAATGGTTGGAGTATCGAAGCTGTAACTCTGTGGTGCTTACAGGCGCGTTCAGAACTGAGTGAGCAAATGCAAGGACAGATTTACGTGATGCTTCATAAGGCTCAGGGGCAAATAAAAACATTTCATATTGCAAGTGAGATGAAGCGAGGGGGCTTGGGGAGGATAGAGGAGTGTGTGTGACGCTGCCAGCAGTGCCTGCCTGTGGGCAACCACTTCCTCCATCGCTCCAGAGCAGCAGCCTTTCAGGCCCTCCAGAAATAGCCCACACAATCTGCCTTTCATAGGGGGGACAGAGTGACGCTGGGTCACAGCCGTGGTTGTGGTGAACTGCAGCTTTGTGTGCGTTTGTGTGTGTGTGCATGCAACTTTTGATGGCCTGCCTGTTTGTGGCTGTCTCTGAGTGATTGCTTTATTACCATGGCAACGTTTACCCGCATGTGGTCTGCTGGTTGTGAAGAACAGTTTTGGCGTGCCGACTAGTAAAAATGTGGATATTTGAAAACCCCCCTGTCCTGTTCTGTCCGAGCTGCTGCAGGGGGCAGTACCTGGACAGGCTGCCAGCACACAGGGAAAGACCACCTTTGAAACGATAATGGTGACCCACAGTCTGAGTTAGTAGTGGCAGCATTTGGGCTCAATTGAAAGTTTTCCCAGTTTTGGTCGAGTTGACTGATTATAAATATAGAGTGATTTTTATTGCTTGCTGTTTTCAGTGATGGCTGCCGTGATGCTGAGTGTTGTGAGAGTCATACATGCTCAGCTTCAGGTGTGTCCGCACTGGGACTCGAGTCGAGTCAACCAATTTGCCATTTTTTCTTTGATTAGTGTAGGATTATTTCAATAACTGTTAACACATGGTTTTAGATATGACACGTCCACATCATCAATTATGGCTACGAGTCATTGCAGCTCTAGTTTAGGTGAGGATGGTGCTGGGATAGAGTGCAGGATGCAGCACACATGACACGTGGATTAAGTTGGCCAAGTTAGTACTGTTGCTATTCTCATGGTGGTTCAGTAGAAGAACGTGCAATAACCTAACTGTAATCGGTGACTCTGATTGGCCGTAGGTCTCGCTGTGTTGCCTTGTGCTGCATACAGCAGTCTGTCTGCTTTTCTGAATGCTTGTTATTCATGAGGGAGACGACGGCCCGTGTGTGTGTGTGTGTGTGTGCTGGGTGTGTGTGTTGTGTGTGTGTGCTGGGTGTGCTGGGTGTGTGTGTGTGTGTGTGTGTGTGTGTGCGCGTCTCTGTGTGTGCGTGTGTGTGTGTGTGTGTGTGTGTGTGTGTGTGTGTGTGCTGGGTGTGTGTGTGTGTGCTGGGTGTGTGTGTGTGTGTGTGTGTGTGTGTGCTGTGTGTGTGTGTGCTGGGTGTGTGTGTGTGTGTGTGTGTGTGTGTGTGTGTGTGTGTGTGTGCTGGGTGTGTGTGTGTGTGTGTGTGCTGGGTGTATGGATGCCTCCCTCCTCATGCTTTGATGGTCTCCCTGGAATTTTGAGAATTTCGCTGTCCCCTCACAGGACAAAGGCTGAGTCAGTGCCGCTCACAGTTAGCCCGTCAGAGCTCAAGGGAGCAATCGTTGCAAACCCTGCGGGGTGATTCCAGCGTGTCCGGAGCACGTCTGATTTAAAGATGAGATGGGGGTTGTTAGGATTACCAGTGCTGGCTGCGTGCAGCTGGCTGCCTGTTGTGGTAACCACACCACTATGTATGTAAGAGGATGATGCTCATTTTAATCTTCTACATTTTTTAAAAGAAACTAATACCATTGGTGAAATGTGTGCGTAATATAAAATCTGTGAAAGCAACAACATTAAGCTGGCACTATGCAGACGTCCTGCTATTAGTGCTTTGTGCAGTCATTTGTTGTTGTTCTTCCTGCAGTAAGAACTACTGAAACTTGACCAGTGGTAGAAGATTAAGTCTCATCTCTATTAACATGGACTCCAGATCAAATCTGCCCCTCAGTTACCCACTGTGCTTGTGCTAATCTCATACGAGGCCTGTGATTGGTTTGAATATACAGATTAGAGGTCGCGTGCCGCACCCAGTCTGTGCCTGGCTGCTCTCTCCTCCCCCAGAACAACATCGCTGAAACTTATTGACGTAATGCTTTAGGTACATTCGTGGTTAACAGTTAGCAGGCTTAGAAGTATGATAGAAATGTCACATCATGTCATGTAGCTTTGAAGAAACATTTACTGCATGTCTTCCTGTAAAACAGACCTGCTCTTCTTTTAATTAAAATGTTATATAATGCAGTAGATGGACGTGTTTGTGAAACATCAATGAATTAATCCGTGAAAATTTCAGACACAGAAAAAGTCACGAGAACGAGCTTTTATAAAACTCTGTATAATAGACTCAGAGTGGCTTAGTGAAACTACATATTGGACCAATAATTAGGTTAATCAATTGAATTCACATCATGTATTTGTGTGCATTAAAGTTGGAGCTTGCAGCTGTGATATGAACGCACTCTTCTTCCGTCAGACGTGACAGACTCAGATGTGCAGGACAATTCTGGGTCTGTGTTTGTGATGCTCAGCTAATGGGACGTGCACCTGTGCACTTCCAGGAAAATATCCATTTGTTTCATTATCTTTTTGTGAGAAGGGAGGAGCTGGCACATGGTTGTAGGGAAGGGCTAGCTGTGCTAATGAACCCATGTGTCAGGGTGGTGCTGTGTGCAGGTCAGCTGTTATGCTTTGCCCCAACTTGTCACAGTAAACTGGCTGAAACAGCTCTGAACCATGACGGAGCCTCCGCCATGTTTTACACATGGCTGCAGAAACTCCCCCTGTGACCTCTTCATACATACTGACAACACTTTGAACCAGAACACTTCAGACGTGGACTCGTCACTCTGATGATCTGGTTTTCAGTCCAGTTCTGGTGCCGTTTGGTCAGCCTGTGCCTTGAGAATGGCTTCTTGACAGACTCTTTCCTGTTGAACGCGTTTCTGCCGAGTCTTCAGGGATCACTGTATGGATCAGCTGAAATCTGTCAGCCTTCTTTGCCCTCTTGTTTCTGAAGGCCATCACTTTCAGATACTGTTTGTCTGCTGTAGGCCTGAAAGTCTTCATTGGTTCTCTCGAGTCCAGTTTCTGTAGACCAAACACTTGGTTCATGCTTTCAGTTAAATGTCTTTTTATTGGTTGAATGATTCATGCGTTATTGTTAGCTGGTGTAACAAACAAGCAAAATGTTAGAGTCCAAGGACTAAAACATCAAATATAAAGAAATGAGGGGTGCCTGATAACCTCTGCAGTGTGCTGGGGGCTGTCCCGACAGAGCTGTCTGCCTTCACTGTCTCGTAGTCTGGTTCCTGTTTGGTTATGAGACACGTAGTTGTTTCTTGGCTGTTGGTTGCCCAAGTAACCAGATGTCATGTCCGTTACGTGTGTGTAGGTGATTAATGCCATGGAAGTTAGTGTGACATAGGAGACTGCAGCGGGAGAAAAGACAAATTAAATGATTAAAGGGATTTAATGCATTTCTGAGTAAAGACAGAGGTGTGGGTGCCAGGAGATAAGGCGCAATAGCACACATCTATTGAGTCAAGTTTCCTGTTGCCGTGCTCAGGGGGAGAACACGGAAGCAGAATCTACATCGTGCTCGCCGGGACCATATTTCCTCTATGTAATGATGTGATGAAGAATCTGCTTTTATTAATTAACGCGTCTTTTCTCTGTGCTTGTTGCCATTAGGTTTCCCAAAGTATTGAAATCCTGATGAAGCTCTTACACCCTCATTGCCCACCGTGCCCCACGTCCTCCTTATAGATGTGTCACAAAAACTGATGGTGTGTGTGTGTGTGTGTGTGTGTGTGTGTGTGTGTGTGTCAATTTTCAGAGAACTTGCTACAAATTTTTAAGAAGTTTCTCCACCGTGTTTAAAAGAACTGCGACAGGGGAAGTTCAGTTTCTTTATGAGGTGGTTGGTTGATGGAGAGCATACAGTACCAACTAGGGCTGGGCGATATGACCCAAAATTCATATCTCGATATTTTTTAGCTGGATGGCTATATAAGATATATATCTCGATATTTTTTTTTAAAGCCATAAGTTAAGAACAAAAAGAGAGTTCTTAGTCACACTGTGTCCCAGATGTCACACGGGCACTTTTATTTACATACAGCGTAGATGTACATGAAGAAATTACTCAAAAATAAATTATCAGCATTTATTAAATAATCATGGTCCATAAATAAAAGAAAACAATGTTGTTTTTGTGCATAACAAAAAGCTCACAATTGTGCAGTCAAAATGTAAACTAATAGACGCTGAGCATAATAACAAAGAGACAGATTTCAGAGCTGCACCACGTCTCTGAACAGGTGCCATTTATGGTCCTTATACACACACAGTACGTATCACTCCGCGAGGCTCCTCCTCGGTAGCCGTAATCCTCCGACATCAAGCCGTGCAGCTCCGTAGCTTAGCAAAGTCATATTAAAACATTTGACAGATTGCTGAGCGCTGTGTACCACATAAAATCGGTTTGTGGTCAGTAAGCACAACCAGAATTCATACATAAGGCGCGCTGTCGATTTTTGAGAAAATGAAAGGATTTTAGGCCGTGCAGCTCCTCCGGGCTGCATGTCGTTAGCGCGGTTAGCTCGCTAACACGTTGACGCCGTCCAGCCCCACGCACGGTAACTCGCTAACGGAGATTTTCCGCTTTCATCTTGTCATTGCCTGCAGGTGAAGCTATGGGGGAGGGGGAGTTGTGTTCAGTGAAGGAGAGGCGAGGCCGAGTAACGTTGCGTAGAGACAAAAGTGGACGAAAGAGAGGCAAACCTGCGGCTCCACAAGTATAATTATAACATAACATAGGCTATATCGATATAAACGATATTGTCACATCTTATATCTCGTATGAAAATATATCGATATTTTTAAAAAACTCGATATATCGCCCAGCCCTAGTACCAACTACTACTCATCACAGCCGTGTACTGCTGCTGAATGGTTTTCAGCTATACAAATACAGAATTTAAGGACCAGTAAAGATATTTCATGTGAAATCTAAATCCACTGTGTCTGATCACTGTTTGCATGTAGCGCATAAGCTGTGGTTGTTAATAATAACATGGTTTTCTGAGGTTACACAGAGCTCCACTACATGCAATGCTTTGTTCAGATTGGTGCACCTGTTCAGGAGGACAAGTCTTTTAGTGTTTTGTGATTTCAAAAGTATTTTAGAGCTACATTTTAATGTCTGCTTAGATAATGAGATATCATTAAATATGGCAGTCACCAAAAGCCCTTTTTGACTCGTGCCTACTCAGCTACTCAGCTCAACCCTGTTTGGTGGTTAGGGTTTTCCATCAGGTGGTAATAACTGCTACCTGCTGCTTTTTAAAATATTATATGTGGTGTCCCTGTCACATCGCACGGGACCTTTGGCCATGGTACTCTATTGTAATGGAAAACATCTAAAACTGACTCGAGCCGAGTACTGATAATGAAAAGCACAGACCTAAGTGTTAAAGCTCAGGATATGAAAGCTCATAGTTCAGAACTGAGAGTTCAGGTGATTGAAATGAGTGATGCTGTCAGGCGTGCTGTACAGCAGCGGTCCCCAACCTTTTTCTGCCACGGACCGGTTCATATCTGACAGTACTGTCACGGACCGGCCTTTAAGGTGTCGGGGATAATGCAACAAAACAAAACCAGTACCAGCATCAAAGACGATTTATTCATAACACACGGGGAAAGACCAAGGGAAACGGAGTTGACGATAAAACCCTGAAAACCACACACCCGAGCCTCAACTCTCGCGGCCCGGGACCAAACGACTCACGGACCGGTACCGGTCCATGGCCCGGGGCTGGGGACCGCTGCTTTACATCACAGAAAAAATGTCTTCCAGGGTTACAGGCAGAGTCAGGAGGTCGGTTTATGTGTCAAAGCCCCAGAAACGCTGGCAACACTGACAGTTTCAAACTGTTGTGTTTTTGTTTGTTCTGCTGCTCTAGCAGAGGAGCGTGCACAAAGGTAGAAGATGCACTGCTGTCTCCTCTATGCTGGGCCAATCAGTGTCGAGCAAAACCACAGTGAGGTTACCAACGTGCTGCTCCGTGAGGTTTCTTTGAGGGATTTGCTTGATCGGGATTGGAATCCACAGATTCTCGTCTTATGTGAACTGATTTTAAGCCGTATAAAGTCTATTTTGAGCCGCACATATATATTAGAGATGGACCGATACGTAATATCGGATCGGTCCATCTCTAATATATATCTGAATGAAAACACTAATTCTGTGTTGTCTTATGCTGTTTCTGAACATGATGTGAATGAGTAACAGGCTGACGGTGTTTGTCTGAAAGTGTCGAGTGGAAGTTGAATGGTGGGTGGATTTGATTCAGAGAGACTGGGGAGTAGATGGCCTGTGTTGTGGGAGCCTTGGCTTTTTTCCCGTGCTCTTCAATGTGTTTGGCAGCAGAGGACAGCTGGAAACAACATGTAGCTCCAAACATGAACGTGAGAAGAAATTAAGCTCATGTTATCAATCATCAGCCTTGTGACGTGTTAGATCTGAAGCAAGTGGCATCCTACAGCTGAAAGTTTGGTCGCTCTGCTGGGCCTCTCTGTGAGGCCGTTTCCTCTCCTGGAAAGCCCTTTCTTTTTGTTTGGAGCTTTGGAGGGGGGGAGCTTTTTGCAGGAAGGATGTGAGTTTGCTGAAGAGCTTTTGCACAAAGAAAACGTCCCACATTGTCTCCAGGGCGACGGCGTTTGCCAGATGGACCCTTTTTTTCTGTGTTTGATTCTTAAAAGGCGTCTTTGCTCATCCAGTCCGGTTTGAACAGGGATTGTCTTATTTGAGGGTATCGTGTTATCCAACACCAAACTGAGAGACACTGCTGAATGTCAAGTGTTTCTTATTAATGTGCTGAGCGGCTGTATGGATTTCAGGCACGGTGAACCATACTGTGTACCCACGAGGAGCCTGTGTGCTTTAGATCACGCACAGAAACACTGTCCTGGATGAGTATATTTGACAAATGGCACGAGTGAGCGATGGTGTGTAAGCTGGGCGGACAGCAGAAAGAGCAGGACCGAGGGTGTGGTGATGATGATGATGAAGTCATAGCTTTTCACCACGAAGGCCTCAGTTCTGCTTTGGAGATGTTATCTGAACAAAGATGCAGTCCATGCAAGCTGAGAATATGTTAATGATGTGTGCATTTGCAACTGCATCATCTCGGCATTATCGATGTTTTCCACACAAAGATTCTGTGAAGAAGAGAAGATTGTGTCTGTAATGGGTTGAGTGCACAAATGAAAGGAAGCAAGCTCATGTTTTATGAAATGAATTAGTGAACACTCCCTTTTAAAATGCTCAACACGACTACCTCGTGTAGTTGTTAAGTGCTTTGTGACTGTAGAAATTCTTATCTTGTGGAAGTGCTCCAATTCCATCCTTTCAGATTGAGCTTGGCCCACAGCGCATCAACCAGCTCTCTGTCTGCAGCAGTTGTGCCTGGTGGCAAAGGCTCTCCATCCAAACAAAGACTCTTTGGCCATCTGCTGTCAAAGATGGTGAAGAAAGACTGGAAATGTAGCTGAATGATATCCAGGACCACAAATGTTCACCTTGCTGGGGCAAAGAAGCTCGTAAGGGCTCGGGTAGATCACTTGTAGCACTGAAACTTCCAGAATAGGAAAGTGAGGGAGTGTTCACTTGTAACTTGATCTTTGATTGCTAAATAACAGCTGCTGTTAAACGGCTGGGAAACATTGGACATGTTGTAGCAGTTAAAACGTGAGATGCCAGAAAAACAGTTGCAGTGCATGTAAACGTCCTCCCCGGGTCTCGTTCGGTGGTGACGTTGCTTCGGACCAGCCTACATAGTTACAAATCTGCACACACACCAGACTCTGTGGTCCTGACTGCTGTCACCGTAGAAACGGCCTGATGTCGTGTCACTGTGGTTTGGAAGCTTGCGAGAAGCTGCGGTCTGCTTCAGCAGCAAGAGCGTGACACACAGACAGCTACACACTCGGTTCAACCCCGAATGCCATCGTTCAGGGATCACATGATCATTCAGGCTCCTTCATCCTGTGTCACTGCCAGCAGTCATACGTGTGAGGAGTCATCGCTTAACTGTGGCGCACACACTGACCCACGTCCTCCCCTCTCCTGCCCCTTCACCTTGTTGTGTTTCTACCATTTTTTGGTAACCTTTGCATGACCTGCTCATCTTCATGTGTTCTTGATCACAGTGGATTGTGGCTCCAATTGTACCTGTGGGATAAAGTAGTATAGCTCAAAGCTGAATGAGAAACCTGATTGATTAGATGGGGAAGAGTTAGTTGGACATGTCTCTGTCACTGTAAAAGCATAACTGTTGTCACACTCTGATTGACGAGGTGGATGTCTAAACTGAAACACAGTACAGTGCAGCCGTTAGCACTGTGGTCGGCTGGTTTTAAACCAGTTCGTTTGGAGGGGTTCCTTTTGTTGTTTGAGGTGTTTGAAGTCGGTGTGGCTTGTGACCTCTCATTCTCTTTGACATTTTTACAACGTTCCAGGCCTTTGTGTGTATGAGCTTGACCATCTTACAAGATTGATTTAGCATGTGATCGGAGCAGTTGTACAGATTATATCGGTAGGTTAATAATTAACAGCCCTGTGCACACTTTCCTTGTTCACATGAACTAAGACCGTGAGCGACTGTTCGAGAGGTTATCACTGTGATTTAATTAGAACAACACAACCTGAACACATCTTGGAGGTGTGACTACTTCTGTCAGCTGGAGCAGGGCGATATGACCAAAAATATTTATCACAATATACATTTGAAAATTTGTGATAACGACATAACTGACGATATAATTGACACGAGACAAAATACTTTACAACTCCACAACTTTATTAGTGCAAAAAACCCCATCAATGTATTTTCACTTAAACAAGCAGCTGTTTTTTATGTGCATTAAAGTTATATAAACATGTAACAGTGCAAATGCAAATTCCTCGCTGACAGTTTAACCAAAAGGCGTTTCCAGTGGAAACTGGCCGACACATCCTCAGCATAACCTTGTATAATATCCACAAAACTTAAAAAGAGGTTATACACACACACAATACGGTAACATTATGTTGAAGCACAGTAAGTATCACTCCGCGAGGCTCCGCCTACGACAGCCGTAATGCTCCGACAATCCATCGAGCGGTGCGGCTTCGTAGCTCAGCAAAGTCGCACTGAAACGTGACAGATTTTCGAGCGCCGTGCACATAAAATCGTTTCGAGGTCAGTAAACACGACCAGAGTTCATACATAAGGACACGGGATTATAAGGGGCTCTGTTGACTTTCAGAAAAATCAAAGGATTGATTTTAAGTGCGCCGTATTTTCCAAATAACGACGGCCCGCTCTGAACCAGTTCTGGTTCATCGTTTCATTCAACGATCCGCTTTCGCCCTCCTCATTCTGCGTCGCCGCCATGCTTTTTCCGCCATGTGCGTATGTAAACAAAGGCACTGCGCATGCGCGTTTTACCCATATTCTATCGCCATATTTCATTTTCTTATCGTTGGCAACATTATACCGGTATTACCGTGAACGGTATGATATGGCCCAGCCCTACTGTCAGCAGAAGACGAGTGGACATGAAAAATAGCGTTAAAGTGGCAGAGATACGAGGTGCTTCACTTCAGGTCAGAAGTGCTAGAACCACAGTATAACCAGGATGCTGACGTTTGGTTAGGTCTTTAGCTCTGACATAAAGTGAGCTGTATCCAAATGGCCACGTGTAACTTATCAGTTTTTCAGCTACTTTTGAGATTTTGGAGATTCAGGAACTACACCGTGATGCTACCCCTAAAAGATGTTGGCCACGTTGTCGTCTCCTAAGATGAAATGTACGTTATTATCCTTGACAGGAAAATGTGACTTGGTCAGCAGTGAAACTTAACTAGCACCATCTTGGCCTGCAGCTGGCAACAGCACATCTTCTTTGCTCTGCTGCCTAAGTGAGCTTGACGTAGCATGAACCACTTTTCCAGTTGGTGCAGTTCTGGTTAGACTGGCCCTCAACCTCAAGCACATCTTTACAGCAGAACAAGGACTAGTGTTGTAGTTGATGGACGAAATTGTGGAGTACCCTGTGTAACTCTGGGGCCAGTCTTTGAATGTTATTAAGGGCGTGGTCAGCTACACAGGAAGTAGAAAATTGGGCCAAGCTGGTGCTAGCTGGTTGGCAGCAGCTGATCTTTCAAAATAAAAACCAGCTGATTGTCGGAGCCTGTGTGTGTGAAGGACACTGATCCCAGAAACATGCTGTTTTAAAACACGGACCAGGACATGTTAGAACCTGGTTATAATGAAAAACCTGAGAATGGCCAAGGATGAAAAGCCTCAGTGCAAATAATCCATATCCATTCACTAACCTGCTGTTGTGTAACAACAGGTCAGGCTGATAGCTGGATGTCATCTGCTCGCAAGGCCGCTCTACTCGATGCACATTCCTGTCACGCCGCTCAGACTGAGAGGCAGCTCTTTGAAACAGCTCTGTATGCTCATGCCTGCTGTCGGCTGCTGCTGCTTGAACCACTGCACCCTTTGCTGAGCTCTGGCTGCTTTAAATTGTGTGTTGATGTTTGCTTTATGGGATGTATGACTGGGGGCTAATGAGCTAAGGACCCATTAGCGATTCGTTTTAATTAGGGCTGCTCAATTAATCGAATTTTAATCACGATTACAATCTGGGCTTTCAACGATCATTAAAAATGACTGAGCCGATTATTAGCCCCTCCCTCGTTTATCCGCGACACCTTAAAGGCCGGTCGTGAAAATATTGTCGGGCATAAACCGTCCGTGGCGCAAAAAAGGTTGGAGACCGCTGATTAAGAGGACCCGAGGGAAGCTCGGAAAGCTAAGCAGAAGTTATTTGGAGAGGAGAGTGACTGCTGTTGGTTGAAAAGAGAGGTAAAAAAACTTCAGTGGTGTTGCACACTATTTTATATTATTTTCTAAAGTCATTGTTAACCCTTTAAAGCCGGTCAGAGCAGCACGCTCCGTGTTGTGTAACTATTTTTAAATCCCTGTAGAACCTGAACCGTGTAAGCTAGCGCAATGATTTTTTTTGCATATGAAACCGGAGGAGTTGTACTTACGTCTGATGCCATCAGCTTGTCCTCGGTCACGGTTTCCTTCCACATATAGCTTTGCAAAAACTGCATAAAAAGCTCTTGCAGGAACAAAAACATAATATTCCAGAAACACGCTTTGCCGATCCTATCAGCTGTTCGTAACACTTCCCACAGTGAAACAGACGTCAGCGCGAACTGTCGCATGTCCGCCATTTCCTGCCCGAAACCGGAAGTGACGTCATTTTCGCGGAAATTGTAGTTTTTTACTTGTAGGCCTTAAAAGCCTATACTGGTCATGTTTGACTTTTCTGAATAGTTGCTGGGATGCTTAGAACTCAAACTTCACTGCTGGAAATAGTTTATTTTGATGCACCTGCTGTTTTCTTTGCAAATTTGCATCATAGGATTGTTTTTTTGTTTTTCCTGCAGTATATAAAAATTGGTGTATCTCCAAAATAAAACTATGAAGACACTCAAAATAAATTTCCTGTTGTTGTAAACTATTTTTTGCAACTTTTTTGTATTTAAAGTTTTGAGGGATAAACCTCTTAAATTTCTCCAAGTAGAAATACATGTAAAAAAACCCAAAAACGATTTTCTATTTTTTTGTAGTTTATTGCACTTTTTTGCAATTAATGTAGTTACTATGGACTTAATGCATACATATTATTAAAATATGGGCTATAACAGTTGCATAGCAAATTGAAATGCTCCCACAAATGGCACTACAACATGTAAAAAAATAATATAAGCTCTGGTGGACTTGGTTCTATAGTAGGTCGTAAGGGTTAAATAAATATCGTCAAATAATCGCGATCTCAATTTCAGTGAAAATAATCGTGATTATCATTTTTGCCATAATCGAGCAGCCCTAGTTTTAATTGCAAAGTGATTGTTGAAAGCGAGCCATGAGCCACATGCTAATGCTATGCTAACAAAACAGAATATAATTGTGAATCACATTTGTTATTATCAGGTTAGCATTTTCTGATATAATGAAGCTGTGCGGTTTCAGGTTGCACCTCAGTGACATGCAGCTTATGGTTTCAGTGCAGAATCACGTCCAGCATGAGTGTGTGTTTAAAATAAAGAGTTTAATCTTCACGATGGTTCACGTAGTGCTGGCTTTGAATTGCTGCATTTGCTAATATGGGTGTGTCACTCATGTTAACACACTGTACCAGGTGAAGGACTGCCACATGTATATTTAATGTCACAGTATACTGGCCCAGCTGATTGTCGGTCTAACTGTGCTGGCTTGGATGTGGAAACGAGACACATGCTGTCACAGTGCGTCCTGTTAG
Organism: Aulonocara sp. 'chitande type north' Nkhata Bay; assembly: GCF_057382095.1. Lineage (NCBI taxonomy): Eukaryota > Metazoa > Chordata > Actinopteri > Cichliformes > Cichlidae > Aulonocara > Aulonocara sp. 'chitande type north' Nkhata Bay. The sequence continues at coordinate 1,095,661 of NC_141360.1, read as the reverse complement.
GACAAAGCTGTTTTGGAGGTGACAGCCCGGGCTGTGGCCCACCTGCAGACCATCATACAGGCTATGCACGGCTTCATTTGACCAAAGCAAAGCAGTACGGACTTCCCTGCCTGTGCAGCAGTTTCTGTTTCAGAAGACAAAGCTTGTTTCTTATGTTGTCATTGACTTCATGGAGCAGCAAAGTGTCTCCCAACAAACTGAACTTCTCTGCAATGATACAGAACAGAATCCCTGCAGCTGGAAAAATAGACTTCATGATGGGAAGTTTGATCGAAGCAGCATGTTCCACCTAGGGTTACAGGATTATTTCAAGCTTTACAACTGTACTTCTCCAGTATACCAATGTAGGTATAAAGTGTGTATATGTAGACATTAGAACAGGCACTATGATGACTTTTACAGACTCTGATCGCTGCCAGCTGCAAAACCTGTTTCGCTTTCCTTTTGATGCATCATTTACTTATAAATATCAGCATTGTAACATGATTAGATCCTCTTTCCTATTGTGAGAACAATGAGAATTGTTTTAATGTTGAATATGATGCATGTAGAGCCAGCCAACAGCTGAATTCAGGTTGTATTAATGAACTTGTGAACTTGCTCTGGTGTGTACGTTAGGCTAGAAAAGTTTGTGTGTGAGCTGCACTCAACGTGCCGTCCCTGTAAGAGCTGAAGACTTTTTAGATGCATTTAGTTTCACTTCATCATCAGACCGTTGGATCTGCACTTTGAACTTTGAGCTTTTATTCCACACAGCTGTGTTTGAAGCAGACAACTTGTAGTTGTCTTCCTGAGATGGTGTCTTGAGTTTTTTCCTTTCTGAGCCCTGATCTGTGGGCACGCAGCACGTCTGTCATCCTAACCTACCTGTCGTAACTTTCTGATGGAGTGAGGTCATACATTTCAAAATAACCTTCGGTAGCCCCTCCCACCCCCAAAATCCCCATGAACAGGTTTGGTCAAATGCTCGTAGACTGACTCGTCACATTTACATTTGCACCCGTCTCCTTAGTTTGATGTGCTTCTGTCAGCTCTGACGGTGATTTTACGTAGGTGTTGTGTCAGTTGTGATCCAGCAGATAGTACAGAGGTGGTACTGTAGCTCGGGGCTTGTCAGTTAGAGGGCATAGCTGTATCGCTGGCTCAGTTTATCAGTTTTGGCTCTGCAGATTTGATACGTGGAGTCAAAGTGTTGTAACATAGAGCCTGAAATGATCATAACAACCTCGTAACTCGTCCTCCGTCTCATTTCTGCTGGGTCTTTGTTTTTGTGGGACTCTTTGCTTATTGTTTGCGTTCCACACATGCCTTTTGTTTACATGTCCATATGCTTTATATCAGCTGATCAAAAAGAAGTTTGTGGTGACAAAGTAAGTGATAGTTGTTGTGTGTAGCTTCCCTCTCCAGCAGTGGGGTCAGCATCAGCTCTCTAAGGACATGTTATTTTTGGCACAGTGTGGGAATGAGGGGCACTCGTGTTAAAGTGAAAGGAAACGAAGCCGTCATCTTTGACAGCCCCGCCCCACAGCGTCCACGTAACACTCGCGTACAGGCGACAGAATGAATTCCCCTGTGTTTTGGGAGCTGGCCTACTTTCTGTTTTTGTATCGTCTGTACTTCTGGTTTAGTTTCTCAGTAAAGGCCCACGGGCTCTGTTGTTTGCTCTGAGACACATTTGCTACATAATGCTTTAGGTTTGTCTAATGCTGGTGAGCACCTCTTCTTTATTTAGTGTTATATTGTTGTGTTCTGTATATCAATCCTTTGTACTGGGTGGATTGAGTGTATTCTCTCTGCGGATGAATGCCGCCATTAAGCAGCCTTCTGGGCTTCAGCTGGACCTAGGCTGAAAGACGGGCTTGTGGTGGTTACATAAGTCCGCCATTGTTGTGTCATTGTGCCGCTGTGATGAGCCAGGCCCTGACCAACAAAGGAAATGGCCTCATTAACCAGCAGCAAACAAGCATTTTAACACATCTCACTAATGTTTAGCAGGCACACGTGAACCCATTTAAAGGACAGGCCTGACAATAAGCTCGTGAATACAGCTGGAATCATTAGAACTGTTCATTTACAGTCACACATGGTTTTTACACATGAGCTTGCTGATCACACGTGTCACTTCAACTTTGGCTTCATCAGGTAGCTTCCAGGTTTGCATTAAGGCAAAAACAACTACATGAGTATTTCACTCATTCATGCTTCAGGTCTAAGAGGACTGTTGGTAGAAACAAGCAGACAACAGCTAGCTGTAAGGAACGTACTCAGACCTCTGGATTTGTCTCTCTGTCTCTGCACAGTGGAAGGTGAAGGTCAAGGTCGCATTCTCCAGCGGTTTCCTGAGAAAGACTGGGAGGACAGCCCATTCCCACAAGGCGTAGAGCTGGTAAGTCATGTATCTGTGATCCTCGGGGGCAGAACAAGACAGTTAAATCTGTCAAAGTCAGCGGTTCCATCCCCTCGGCAGCTATAGGCCCTATCAGGCCACAGCAGCTGCCACGACCTGTTCATGTGATTTAAACATATACTGCTTATTTCGTTGTCATGCATAGGTGAGCATGTGCAGAAACTGTGGAGGACTGACCTTCACTGCAGTGCTGTTGATGCTCATATTGACCCTGTCCATGTCAGCCTGACCTCACGTATCCACTTTAAACACACGTGTCTGTCCTGTTCATTTAAAGTAGTTAGCTACTGACGTGAAACCCTCAGTGCTTACAGTGACTTTCACTCCTATGCATATGTTCTAGCTTATGATTAGATATTCTGCATAAAGGCTGGACGTTAGGTTGAAATTATGTACTGAATCTAGGGCTGCTCGATTATGGCAAAAATGATAATCACGATTATTTGACGATATTTATTTAACAATAACAATGTATTGAATAAAGACTTTAAAAAATAATATAAATAGTGTGCAAATACTGATAACAGTGCAAATGTTTGCAATATAAGAAATAAATGAAAAATGTAAACGTCTGTGTTTAGTGAACTTTGCAGTGTTGCTCTGTGGTGCAGCTACACCGTAGCAAAGTTTACACACTGTGTCTACTTGATCCACGTCTGACTGAACCCATAATGTTTCCACACCACTGAAGGTTTTTACCTCTTTTAAACCAACGGCAGTCACTCTCCTCTCCAAATAACTTCTGCTGAGCTTTCCGAGCTTCCCTCGGGTCCTCTTAATTGTTGTGACACGTGTTCAAAGAGAGGTGCGCTCGATTTGCCACACGGAGCAGTGTGAGAGTAAAGCACGAGGGAGGGGCTAATAATCGGCTCAGTCATTTTTAATGATCGTTCAAAGCCCAGATCGTAATCGAGATTACAATTCGATTAATTGAGCAGCCCTAACTGAATCTATAACAAACTGCAGAGCCATTGTGAAATATTCACATCCTGTCATCGGATCAGTTGATAGCGTCTGAATCTAGGTCGGTTGTCTGGCCTGAGCAGTCAGTGTGGTTAAAGGGGTCGGCGAGTTAAAAGCGTATCTGCGCTGTGATTCAGAAACGGACGACGACAAAAACTAAAAATGCTACGTGAACGGCTTTAATTAGACTGGAGGTCCATGTTTACATCAGGCTTACGTCAGCTAACTGACAGCAGCTGACACAAGAATGACAAAGACAAACCCTGTAAATATTGATTCTGTGTCAACACTGTGGCAGAATCGACGGCTCCACTTATGTTTCTTGTTTTACAAGTCAAGATTTAAATGTTACACACTATAACCGATTGTCTTGAAATCGGAAACTGATTTACTAATAATAATGGATTGCATTTATATAGAGCTTTTCAGGACCCCTCAAAGCGCTTTACAATGACACTATTCATTCCCTCTCACATTCACACACTGGTGGAGGCAGCTACAGGTGTAGCCACAGCTGCCCTGGGGCAGACTGACAGAAGCCAGGCTGCCATATCGCACCATCGGCCCCTCTGACCACCACCAGTAGGCGGTAGGTGAAGTGTCTCGCCCAAGGACACAACGACCGAGACTGTCCGAGCCAGGGCTCGAACCGGCAACCTTCCGATTACAAGACGAACACACAACTCTTGAGCCACCATCGCCACGTATATCACTGTCATATACGGGGCCGTCGCTCATGGCGAGCTGTGGTGCAGTTGAAGCCCAGCCCTGGATGAATCGAGGTGTTGTCCCACCATGTGATCTACTATTGTCTGATACGTTTGCTAATGTTTATCTTTCTCTTCTTCGCTGTGTCTTCACCTCTTGCCCCAATATTGCCACCACCTTCCCACCCCTCCTCCCCTCCTCCCCGCTCTTCAGTTCTGCCAACCCAGCGGTTGGCAGCTGGTTCCCGATCAGCTGCCTCCCTCCTTCTTCGTAGCGGTTTTGACTGACATCAACTCGGACCGTCACTATTGTGCCTGCTTCACCTTCTGGGAGGGCCTGGACAACCCCCAGGTGAGACGGTGTCAAATGATGATTCAACTGAAACTGAATAACTTAATGTGACAGTAATGTGTGACCCTGTGTTCAGCTGCAGAAGGCTGAGGCCAGCGAGGCGGACGAAGCAGATGAGGTGCTCTCCGTCGTCCAACCAGCTAAGATCTTTGCCCCCAAGAGCTTGGTGCTGGTGTCCCAGTTGGATCACACCGAGGTGTTCAGGGTACGGCTCACACAGCTTTTCCACATGTGACATTTATGTATGTAGATATGACACAACACAAGATGAACAACATTCAATTAATATCCGTTTTATTTAAAAGATGAGTGAATGTTGACAGAAGAAGGAACTAAGAAGCTGATTGGCTGGAGTTGGATTATGTGTGCAGGTTGATTCTGTTTGTGGGGGTTAGGGTTAGGTGGCGGTGTGTGCACACGGGTGTATCTACACATGCATGGACGTCCAACGTGAAAGAAACCGCACAGCTTTCTAAGTTATTAAATCATTCTCAAGTCATCACAGTTTCAGAGCATTTTCTGTTGGACCGCCCGTGGTTTAAGACTTTACTGTGCAAAGTTTGGACATAGAAAATTCCTTTTTGTAGTATTTCTTTTTAAAAAGCCCCGACCGACCTTCAGTTCTGAAGTCTGGACATTAAAGTCTGGTAAAGACTAGAGGCCGACATTCTCTCTTACCATGAAACTGTAGTTTGGGACAGAGACATAAAAAGGCCCATATTTGAGCTCACAATAACAAAGCTGCACATTACCAAAGAGAACTTTCTGAGTGGTATTATCGTCGTCTTTCACAGGGATGCAAAATAAAACTGAATTTGTTGATTCTGATCATTTTCAAGCGTTGTTAGAGATTAGCTGCGACTTGAAGACAGACATGCTGACTCCAGACAAACACCTGACTGCACTGGAACCTGCGGCCTTGCTGTGTAAATGAGTCTGCAGCCCACTGTGTGTGAAACCCTGCTGTGGCCTCGGTGCTGGGTTTGCCGTTGACCCTTGACCTCTGTGTTTCTTGGTTGAACAGAACTGCCTGGGGCTGATCTACACCGTCCACGTAGATGGTCTGTCTGCGCCCTTGGAAACGGTTGTCGGGAATCTCCTCACTTGTGTCATCCCCATCGCTGGAGGCTCCCAGGTATAACTTCCTGTCTCTGTCACGTTGACGATGCAGCATGACCTGCCAGAGGTGATGATTTGAGTTGAGGGGTCATTTAAACCAGTGCTGTTTCTCCCTGACCGAGCAGGCTCTGTAAAATGTGTTAATGTCAGACTTTAAATGGCAGCTGATGCGTCGCTCAGCCAGCTGTGTGCATAGAAGCAAAGCTTTGCACAGCCTGCTAGTGTAGCTGCGTTTTCAGCATGAACATCCAGCGCTCTTTGTGTTTAAAGGGTCGAGTGTTGTCTAACCTGCTTGTGCATTTCTGTGGGTTTCTCTCATCTGTGGCTGAGCGCAGCTCTGCAGTGACACAGGCAGAAACACTGAAGACCTGTCGTGTTGAACAGCAGTAACAAAGTGTGTGCTCTAACCTCACGTTGTCATATCGTGGACGCATATGTGCACACACCTTTTTAACCAATCACAGATGAGCTGGAAATCTGCAGAAAACTCCAGCAGGTTAATAAACCCTGTATTTCACATATAAAAATGTCGTAATAACTTGTTCCTCATTTTACTTTTTAATTTCCCCTTCATTCATTGTTTTCATATTTTCTTTTAAGGTCATGTTTATTTTAATTCCACCACCTGGAAACTGTGATCTAATAATCTGTTTTTAAACACAGATGACTCGTGTCACGGTGCACGTACAGCAGGAAGTGTGTATTTTCTCTGAACTACACTAGCTGACACTTCCTGCTCCAGATGTTGTAACCCGTGTGTGTCATTTGTGTGCGCCCTACTGTACCCTGGTTCCTCTGTGTTACAGACAGATGAGGCCCCAGTTTGTAGTTTAGACAGAGTTCCTCAGGTCCTGGCCTGTGACTGGCTGCTGGCCTGTCTCCAGGTAACTTTCATGTTCTCCAAGCTTCACCAATCAGCAAGCAGCTCGATGTGATTGATTCTGTTCATCCAACAGGCCGCCATTGTTTCTGTTTTCTTTAAAGGAATCTTTCTTGCAGTCGTTTCAAATCATTTGTGACTGATGGTGCTTCAGCTGACCTGGTTTTCTGTTTGTTTACATCATGTTCTTCATTTCAAGCTTCTTTTGTTTGCCATCAGCTTGATTTGCTGCGTTTAAAAGCACGGATTAGTTCCTCGTTCTTTCCCCGCCTCGGTGACACATGCACACGAACACCTTTACACACATTCAAGTTGCTGTGCAGTTCGTAGTTTGTTGCTTGGCGACCATATGGGATGGCAGATGGCTTCCTGTCGGGTAGCGCCGCGTCTGAATGAGAGAATCAGATTTAATCAGTATTAACACACATAAGACCCAAACAGTGAAGCTAGCCCACGTCTCCACTCACACTCATCAGGAGAGTTTGCTTCTCTGCCAGCACGCACAAGCAGCGCTCGGAGGAGCGCAGGGCACCTGCACAAAGTAACTAAACGCTCGCCACAGACGACAAACCAATTGCAGCAACATGACACTGATGTGCATCAGAAGTATTCAGTCAGACACGCTGTAGCTTACGCACAGTTCACCTTTAGAGCACATTTCCATGTAGCACGTTATCAAACCCCTCTCCTGAGGTGCTGCGTAGATGAAGCACAAAGCTGTATTAATCTACCGTAATCTAAGCAGCATGCAGTAGCAGCCGCCTCTTTCTTTAGTGTGGTTGCTGGATTGGATCAGCCAGAGGGCCTCGTAGCTGCGCTCGATTATGTGTGATTATAACGTCACCTGGAGGCCGAGAACGATCCAAACTGGATCCCAGGTCTGACTGCGAGCTTGCAAGCAACACAAAGGGACAGCGGTGCAGTGCACGGGGTTAGGACCCTGTGTAGATACTTACCTAACCCTAACCTCCTCAGGAGTGGTCTTCACTCGGTCTTCCTTCACCAATGAAAGACCTTTGTGATGATCTGCTTCAGCTGTCTTTCGTAGTCTTCCCGCCCTCGTGATGTTGCTCAGCATTTGGTCTGGCACCAGAACGTAGGTTGTTTATTTGGCCGCTTCTGTGGCAGGATTTTTGTTGCTGTTGTGTTTCTCTGCCTAAAGAGCCTCCTGCACCTAAGCTCTGTATCTGCTTCATTTATGAAATAATGAGGCCTCACCTGTTCATGAAACTGCTCGGCCAACTGTCCCAATACTTTGGATCCTTTTGAGCCATAAAAATGGCTGCAATTCCTAAAGAGGTAATGCTTACCCTGGATTCAAAGCTGAAACCCTGCTGTAGTCCAGCCACGCGCCCTGTAACACATACTAACAGGCCTAAAGCTATACTAGGGCTGAGCGATGCATCCTCAGTTAGATCACAGTATTTCAGAAAATGATATTTATGAATAAATGAATGCCATTTTACACACACACACACACACACACACACACACACACACACACACACACACACACACACACACACACACACACACACAGAGACACACACAGACACAGACACAGAGACACACACAGACACAGACACACACACGCACACGCACAGAGACAGACACACGCACACACAGAGACACGCACACACACACACACACACACACACACACACACACACACACACACACACACACACACACACCACTTTTTAAGCAAGTGTATGACTCAGACAGGATCTTACAACAGCATAGATTCATCTGTAGCAACAGTTTACGCAGCTCTAATACTTTGAGCTCAGTATGACACGCGGTGTCTTGCAGAAGTGGAGCGTCAGCTTTTGATCAGCAACACTGCCCTTAGACAAGAATGGACGTCGTGCAGTCGTTCTGACCCAAGACCAGACTACAAGAACTTAGGCTACGTTCACTCTGCAGGTCTTGATGCTCAGTTCAGATTTTTTGATCAAATCCGATTTTTTTGTCTGCTCGTTCACACTACAAATAAAATGCGACAGCAAACGCGCTCTAGTGTGAACGCTCAAAGCGGCGCATGCACAAAAGAAGACGTCACACACGACGCGCTCTGTTTAGACCCAGAGCAACAGTATGTTTGACTGATGGCCTTAATATGAGGACTTGTTTCCCAATTTTTGCTTTAAGTTATTTTGTTATTTACATAATAATGTAAATAACCTAATAATGATCCTTTTTGCTGTTTCAGAGGAGCGGTGCTTCAAAGGATAGATTTCTGTCAGAATCTGCAGATTATACAGTACAAATAAAATGTTCACGTTTCTCCAACGTTGTCTTCCCAACAGTTTCACTGACATCTACACGGGATGGTCAGGAAGCGTTCACCATGTCTTCTCCGGCGCTGATAATTGGCGTCTGTCTCGTGTCAGTGACGTAAAAGACGGATTTAATGCGACATGACCATCAAACAGCAGTCGCTTTCTAAAACATCGGAGATGTATTGGATTCAGGACCACATATGAAAGTGACCCAGGTCGGATTTGTGCCGTTCACACTGTCACACCATGATTGGATATGAGTCGCACAGGGTCAAAAAAGTCGGATTTGATGCGCTTTTGCCTGCAGTTTGAACGCAGCCTTAGAGAGTCCCAGCAACTCAGTCCCACCTCCCACTGTATGTGCATGTGTGTGGCAGCGTTGGACGTCCCCGTGTTTACTCTGACTTTACTGGAACAAGCAGACGGTTTTTCATTAGAGATTACAGGAACAGATCTGCCTCTGGAATTGCTTCATATGATTCCAGAAACAGGGAATTTTCTTGTTGACACTGTCCGTCGTGCTGCCAAGTGTGATGCTGAAAGCAGACCTGCTGTTAGCGTGGCACGTAGTCGTGAACTGTTCTTTTCTTTTGGCTTTGTTTGTGTCGGGATCCTGCTGGAAGGTGATTTCAGTGCTGCGGTTTCCAGTTTTGGAATCAAAGTTCCCGGGCAGAGAGCCCAGCTGCTTACCAGGTCGCTCCACTTCTAGTCTGATAAGCCAAACGCAAACAGGCCTACTGTGTGTGTGTGTGTCCGTGTGTGTGTGTGTGTCTGTGTCTGTGTGTGTGTCTGTGTGTGTGTCTGTGTGTGTCTGTGTGTGTCTGTGTCTGTGTGTGTGTCTGTGTGTGTGTGTCCGTGTGTGTGTGTGTGTGTGTGTGTCCGTGTGTGTGTGTGTGTGTCTGTGTGTGTGTCCGTGTGTGTGTGTGTGTGTGTGTGTCCGTGTGTGTGTGTGTGTGTCCGTGTGTGTGTCCGTGTGTGTGTCTGTGTCTGTGTGTGTGTCTGTGTGTGTGTGTCCGTGTGTGTGTGTGTGTGTGTGTGTGTGTTAAGCCTGAGTAAAATTAATGTAATCTGCAGCCTCCCCCGTTACTCTGGTTACTGTTAGCTGTAAAACAAATGAAGGTGTTGTGTCACTGCTGTGTGTATTTTAAGTTATGAATCATCCGTTGCTGCTCCTGCTCAGTAATGCACTTTCTTTGCACACACGTGTGTCATCCTTCAGTGTGTTGTTTGTGCCTCTTTGTTGTTTTGCTGTGCTGATACTGTCATGATGTTAAGTTTGGGCACTTTGTGCCTTCGCTCGTTGTTGCTAACCTGTCTTATCCTGTTGGTGTGTGTTTGTGCGTCTCTGCTGGGTGCTTGTGTAGCCGGGCCAGGAGCAGAGAGAGGAGAGTTTGGTACGCCAGCCTGACTTTGTTCTCCCCTCGCTACCAATCAGCTTTCCATTGACTCTGCTTCCTTTTCTCCACCCGTTTCCTTCAGGCAGTCCATGCACACGTCCTGTGACAGAAGGACCAATCAAAAGCTTTGATATAGACTCAATATGTGACCAACACCTGATTATTTCGCATACAGTGATTAGTTTCTTGTCATTTTATTTCCATGTAACCAAAATGACCTGACCATTGACTGGTTGGTTTTTTCCCAGTTGACAGCAGTGGCTCTGAGGAGGGCTGTGATTGGCTCAGCTGTGACACCACAGCATCCAGTTTGGAATGGGTTTCTAAGGCCCTGCTGAAACCAGTGGCCTCCTGCCACAAATACATTCTGTCCTCGGTGCATTAAGAAGCACGTGTGGGCGCATCCTTACTGTCAAACCTCACACGTCTTCAGACCACAGCGATGATCAGATGTTGGATCACAGCATTGAACTACTAACAGCTCATCTGTGGCTGCTGCCGCTATCGCTGCTGCTGTACAGAGCATGAGATAATGCTGCACCTTCCCCCAGCTGGTGCTCCACGGCCGGTCAGCCAAAGGTGGAAGTGGATCTGTAATGAGCCCACGAAGCCTTTGTGCTGCAGTCATCAGTGTGTCTGTCTGTAGTGCTACAGTACTGAGTCATCAGTTTTCACTCTGCTTGTTATTCCAGCAAACACAGACCCATATGTATTGGCCCATCTGCTGTGTACAGCACAGCTTCAGTTCTACAAAGTTTTGTGGTCGGTAACAAAGGAAATAATTGTAAGATGATAATTGGCATCATCAATGATTTCTCTGTTTAAACAGAGTTCAGTTCAATCTTCATGAATGCAGCTGCTTTCCACACGTTAGGCTGCAGTGGAAAAGTCGCGCATGACACCTGCTGTGTTTCTGGGACCTGTTTGATAGGGTGGTGCTGCTGGTGTTTTCAGTAAGGTCGTTGGCTTGGAGTCCCGCCCGGCCCCATTCACATCCCGATCAGCTGGAATGGCTTGTGTTTAATTTGTCACGTAGCTGCTAAGCTTCTGGGATTCTCCATCTCTGTCTCTGAATCACTCCGCTCTGTGGACATACACAGTTGTGATTAAACCACGCCGCCAAACCCCGACTCTGACCACCACCATTAATCTGCCGTTTTCACACCCGCTTTCAAATCCTTCTTTTCTCTCCTCTCTTATGTTTAGCGGACTATAACATTAGGTGCTGGCGACCGGCAAGTCATCCAGACTCCGATCAACGAGTCTCTTCCTGTCAGTGGCAGCAGTGTGGCCCAGCTCTTCAGACAGCTCGGTACGAGCACATATGAAAATTACTGCTCTGTTACTTCGTGAGCAATGTCACCTCATGTGAGATGCATGTAAACAATACTGTGCGTGATCTTTGTGATAAAACGTGTCTGCTACAGGCCGGGGAAGACCCGTGGCTTCATTTTCTGTCAGTGTTAAACACAAACTCTCCATGTTAGACCTTTTTATCCTCTTTGCTCTGCATGAAGAACATGGATATCTCCATATGCATCTCACACATGGCTGTGGCCACGACCTGCTGCTCAGACCTTCTGTTTCTGAGAGCCAGCCAATCAGAGGATAGTTTGCTTACAGTTTTACACTTTTAGTGTTCAAAGAATAAATGCAGGTTGATTCTGCAGTTTAAAAGACATGAGAACCTTCAACCCTATCAAATATGATGAAACTTCAAATCACCAATATTTCTGTGCGTGCATGCAGCAGGTGAGGTGGATGACACGTCCTCTGTCCTCCCTCAGGTATCGCCAATGTTCTCTGTCTGTTCTGCGCCGCCCTGACGGAGCATAAAATCCTGTTCCTGTCCAGCAGCTACCAGAGACTAACGGACGCCTGCCGGGCACTGCTGGCCATCATGTTTCCTCTCAAATACAGGTATGTCCCACTCCTGTTGATGAAGCCACAGTGTAGACACTGCTGAGTGCAGGACGTGTGTAAAGTCTCTTGTTGTTGTGTTTTCTCAGCTTCACTTACATTCCCATCCTACCTGGAAAACTCCTCGAGGTCCTGAGCACCCCCACGCCCTTCATCATTGGTGTCAATTCCTTCTTCCGCTCTGAGACTCAAGAGCTGGTGGGTCCTCACTGTTTGCAGCTTAGTGAATATGAGGCTACACGAGGTAGTTTTCATCAGTGCGACAGCAAAGAGCAGTGTCAGCAATGGTAAGGCTGAACCTGTGTCTTAAAGCTTTGCTGAGGAAAGAACCCAGACAGGAGTGTTGTCGTGTGTCATCGACCTGACGGAGCTTTCCTTTAACAACCACCAGCTGTACAGAGGGAGGCGGGGCTTATCTTGAGCATTGGAATAGTCGAGCATTTTATTTAAAAAATGTACTTGGATATCCTTTAACGTGTTGATGTTTTGTGAGCTTATATATGATTAAAGTGACATCAGCAGTATTTGGAAGTGTGTCGGCAGGGAGCGCTGTCCGGGGACAGGAAGCGCGTGTTCTAAAAAGACGGAGCTGTCTTTGAGGGGACGATGAACGAACGCTTGCTTGGGTTTGGCTAAAGCTGCTGTCCTTGTGATTTGGGCCTTTTAATGATTTCTGTAGGTGAAGTTATTGAACAGTGTTCTTGATAAAGCAAGAAATGTGTGCACACGTGTGACTCCACACAGCGTCTCTTAGTGAGTTCCACCTGAACCAGATGCTGTTGATGGCCAGTGCAGGCTTTCACACAAGGCACCCACAGACACTAGTGGGAACTAGTTTAATGCTGAGTGGAGAGGGACCAGAGTAAACGTTCGATGAGTGTAAACGTCTGATCACAGCTGTGGAGCTTCAGCGCTGACACCAGAAAGCTTTTGTTTTTAAGGCGGACGTCACGTGTCTGTGATGACTGCTCGCCACGACACACGTGTCTAAAGGAGGTTTGTGAGCTGCGTTCGCCACTGTAAACATTTTGTGTACGACAGTTATCAAACAGCTGTGGAAGGGAAATGAACACGAGAGCAGGTTAGCGACACACAGCCATCTGTGCCAACCCGGCGCTGTATCAGCACTGAAACAATCACACATCCCTGCACAGTGCACTCTACACACAGCTGCTGCAGGCTGGGGTAGATGTGTGATATCGTAGTGTTTAGAGGACAAAGGGCGCGTTTCATAGTTTCACACAGTCACACAGGGACAGCTTTCTCTGTGAAATGCACGTCAATAAGAAAAGCTCTGACGCGGCTCGTAGCTGTGAGTCGTGTGAGCTCGTACTGACCCGCGGATCCGTCTTTAAGCTGCTGCCATCCAGCTGTTTGCTACCTGCTAACCTTGGTAGATGCATCGCTTTGTCACGTAGTCGTCTTTGTAAACTCGGCCGAGACACATCAGCGTCCAGGACAGTAGTTGGTGATTCAGTGTCACGATCGAGGAAACCAGGTTGAGGCCTGATGATGGTGTTAGCGGGACTCATCACGTGTGGCTGCGTGCTGCCCCATCACAGCCTTTAGCTACAGGGGGCTGTGTTTTCTACCTTTATTGCTGTAAGAGCAGTGGTTGTGTGTCACTGATATGTGACTGTGCGCTCTGTGGTTTGATCGACTGGGTCATGTAACGAGCAGCTGCTCAGAGGCCACTGTGTTTGTCTTCCACTTGATCTAATCAGCTCCTGTTTCACTTCTTATCAGCACTCCCTGAAGCACAGATGTTAATCGTGTGCGTGTGTGTGTGTGTGTGCGTGTGCAGCTGGACGTGATCATTGCCGACCTGGATGGAGGCACAGTTACCATCCCCGAGTGCGTCCACATCTCCCTGCTGCCTGAACCTCTGCTCCAGCAGACCCAGACGGCACTCTCCATGGTAAGAGCTGCAGCTTAAACACACCCAAAGCCACAATGCACACGATTACTGGGAAGTCTCAGTAGCATCACGTGGGTGGTTTCTACCACCAGACTTCCCAGTGCTCTTTATGGGATTAGGTGCCAGTAACATGTTCAGGAAGTGCTTCTCTTTCCTAGTATTGACTTCAGCTGAAAGGAATAAGCGGTTTTGTCCAGTGCTCCAGTCCCTGTGTAAAAAGCCCTGATAGACTCCAAGCAGTCGTCTCTGACTGAAATGTTATTGAAGTAAAAACATGTAAATACAAGCAGGGATGCATTGAAAGCATTTAAGGCGGGACTTTATCATTAATCACGTCTGAAATACTGCACAGCAGTGTGTTCTTGTTGGGCTTGACTGGGGTGGAGATCATTTCCAAGTATGATTTTTTTTTTTTATACCTGCCAAAAAAGTCAGATACATTTAAGAAGTGCCGAGTGTGTCGTCACCTTAACTGTGGAAATGCAGCCTTAGTGCTGAGTTATCTGATAAATGCACAACCACAGAGGTCGGTTTGTACTGAGGCACAGCGCTGCAGTCCTTTGCTTATTACTACATTTGAATGGTTATGTCACTGATAGGATTTCCCCTTTTTTAAGCCCCGCTGCTTGGATGCAGCGCGCTCACCAACCAAACACTGTTCTTGTGTTCTTATCAAGCTGTTCTTCACCTCCTTCCAGCACTGCAGCACCTGCCCTTTCTGAGAAACACTTTTTATAAATGCCTCCAGCTTCCTTATTATTGATAAAGGCCCAATACATCGATTTTTCTTCCTGCTTCCTTTGTCAGCTCTGTTTGCTTTGTGCAAATCTCATAACAATGGAGATGATACAGCAAAGCTGTTCATGCTCGTAACCATATCAGCTGTGAGTAAATCGGTTTGAGCTACAGGAAGTGATACCCAGTTTATGAGCAGTTTACTGGATATGCAGTCATTTTACAGTCTCAGCCATGAGTAAAGTGTAGTGAGAAATAATATGTAAACACAAAGTGTTGCTCACGCGCCGTCTGATACAGTTATACAGCGGTCATATAATACTCACAGCCCTTTGCTTTTCATGCTTTGTCCTTTTCCTGCACATGAAACATGGACAAACTTTGTAACTCGTTGACAGTGAAGCTGAGAGTGAAACACAGATGTGCAGATATCACGGAGGCCTGAGCTGCTGCTGCTGTCCCTGTGCAGCACATGTCACATCAACATAACTGGAACCTGATTTGTTCCACAGGATAAACAGAAGCGCATGCTTGAATACGAAGTCAAAGGTAAAAGGACCTCAGTAGTGGTCCTGGTCTGCTGTATTTAAACACAGTTTTGTGTTTGAACATGTTCCATTTCTGGATAAACGATCTTGTGTTTCCCCAGTTAGTTTCGTCCTGTCGAAACATTTAGATCAACAGTAGTTTTCTTTTATCGAGTGATGACAAGTCAAACTAAACACTCACATGTCTGCCAGATAAACTCTGTTCTGCCTTTTAGATAATGTCTCTTGGAGTAAACGACTGAGCTTCTGTGTGCACGGAGACAAAGGGTAGAGGGTGTTTATTTGGAGGAGGGTGCTTTGCATTTTCAGCGCAGACATGCAGCCTGGTATTTGAACTTGTCAGGCTCTTCCCACGGACACTCACAGTACGGTTTCTTTTTAGACACTCATCAACAGTAACGTGAGAGAGGAGTGCCGAACGATTTTAATCGTTGTCTGTTTCAGTGCTGAGAGCTTACACTGCAGTAAGGATGCTAATACTGAGATGCACAAGTGCAGCGCTGGTAGGTGTGTTGTGGAGTAACCTGTTAGACCGTGTGCTGCTTTAGAAAACGTCAGCTAAGATGAAGAGCTACAGAACGCTTGTGTGTCCTGAAGAGTGTTTTTAGCCTGCACTGTGCTGCACTGCCATGATCCAAACTCTTAGTTGTGGTTGCATGTTGCAGCTGGATTCATCGTAAATTCCCCTGATTGTGGGACGTACCTCAGACTTGGATAAACAGGAATGCCTCGTACATAAACGAGCAGTTATCTGTATCTGATCCTCAAGTGCTATACAGACAATACAATATAAATAAATGCAGTAAGGGAGTCCTCTTCCTTACAGTCGTGTTGGGTTTAGTTTGGTCTTATGTGCTCACTGTCTCAGTCTACATCGATGAGCCACAGATGTTATTGCAGCAGCATCATTCGACAGCTCTGTGCCCTCCAGAGAGACACTGAACTTGGCCCTGCTGACTTAGGCCACATACCAAAGACGTCAGGGCTCAAAGGAATGGATCGATTTAATAGAAAAATAATTTATTTTGAAAGTTTTGTTTTTGTCACTGCGCCGTTCTGTGTGCTTCATGACTCTTAACCCTGAGACTGCTGTGGTGCTAACGCTGCTCTGATAGTTCACTGGGTTATAGGCCTCAGCTGGCAGAGCGATGAAAACAGATCCAACTCTGACACACAAAGTCCAGGCACAGCAGATATCTGCCACACTGACAGCCCTGCGTGTGAAGCTGATCTGGGGCTCGTCTGTTCAGTTGTCCCTCAGTGTGCTGCTGCTCCAGGAACCACGCTGATGCTGGAGACGGTTGGATAGCAACCCTAAACCAGGGCTTAGCTGCTCAGCTGTCCTTACACTTAGCCAGATGAATTTGTTCTGAGCCTAAAAGCTGTAACCAAGGATGATGTGTGTCTGCACACTCTGCCACTGACTTACTCTTCTTCTGAGCTTTCCCAGATGTTGTTCACATCTGACAGGAAACTTTGCACCTGTGTAGTAAATGTGCTTTAACCACGTAGTCTAGTGAATACAAGCTCAGAGCTCCATCACTCTGAAAACGGTGAGTTTGTGCTGTTGTCCGTATCAGCAGGAATCAGCAGCAGAGACTTGTGGTCAGCAGTGATGGACTTTGTTTTCTGTTCCTGCAGGTTTTGGATCCGGAGCTGGAAGTTGCCGATCATGCATTCCCCCCACAGTCCACGCAACCCTCTGCTCTCAAAATCCAGGCAAGGAGTAAACTCATGTAGTGATTCATACGCTGTAATTACACAACACCAGCATTAGTGTTTTTGTCTTATATCGATGGCATAAGAGGTGGTGGAGGTCATAAACTCTGGCAGGTTCAGGCTTCCAGACTCTTTCAGTTCCTCTGTGTGACAGTCGTCTTTACTGTGTGCGTTTCAGGACAAGGAGATCCGAGCGGTCTTTCTGTGGCTGTTCGCTCGGCTCTTCCAGGGCTATCGCTGGTGTTTACATATCATCCGCATTCACCCAGAGCCTGTGATTCGCTTCCATAAGGTACAGGAATGTCCTGGCACAGCACACCGCTGTTAATGTGCATCCAAGGAAACAAAGAACAACAACAACAACAATCTTTATTTATAGAGCACATTTAAAAGCCAAGGGCATGCCAAAGTGCTTTACATAAAAGAATAAAACAATTAACACTATAACATCAGAGTCATATAAGTGTGGAATTATGTTCACAGGTAAAAACCACTAATAAGAGTAAACTATAGCACATAGCTATAGCAAAGTAAAGCTGTACCATCAAACACAGTGATAGAGAACATAGACAACGCAAGACAAACAGAAAAATTAATAGAATAACTCACTGCAAACAAGGCCAGGATTTAACTGGTAGAAAAAGCAAGTTCAAACAGATATGTTTTAAGCTGTGATTTAAAAGATTGAATAGAGTCAGACGCCCGGATGCCAATCGGGAGATTGTTCCACAGCTCAGGTGCAGCTAGAGCAAACGCTCGATCACCTCTAGACTTCAAACGAGATCTGGGCTGAACCAACAATAACTGTGAGGATGATCTTGAAGCCCTCGCAGGAGCATATGAGTTTAAGAGTTCCTTAAGATAGCTTGGTCCTGTGTTATTAGTAATTTTAAAAGTAAGCAACAGAATTTTTAATTGAATACGAAATTTCACAGGCAACCAGTGCAGATCAGCAAGGACGGGAGTGATGTGAGCAAACTTCTTAGTTTTAGTTAGAATGCGTGCAGCGGCATTCTGGACTGTCTGTAATCTATGTAGAAGGGTAGAGTGGAGACCAAAATAAAGTGAATTACAATAATCTAGCCTTGACGTTACAAAGGCATGGATGAGCTTTTCCAGGTCATTGTGTGGTCAAAGAGTCTTGATTGCTGCTAACGTTTTTCCACAGGCTGCCTTCCTGGGCCAGAGGGCGCTGTCAGAGGACGACTTCCTCACCAAGGTGTTAGACGGCATGGCGTTCGCCGGCTTTGTGTCGGAGAGAGGTCCCCCCTACAGAGCCACCGACCTGTTTGATGACGTGAGTCTTTCAACACAAACATCTACCCGTTCGCTCCTGTTTGTGCGATCGCAGAGCACAGTAGTTCATGACAGCTACGAGTGGAAAAACGTGTTAAGCTGACATGTCAGCACATGTTTGAGTCTCCTCTGGGAAGAAGCAATCAGCCAGGAGGCCGTGCAGCATGTGGCTCCCAGGACTTACCTGTGTGGAGGCAGCTGATAGGTCGATTTGAAAGGATTTCCCCCCAATAACAATGTTGTTGTTAAACATGTTTACATTACTGACGGTGCTCAGACAAAATTCTGGGACATGGTGGGCCACGAAGGATACGCCGACCCATCCTTCAAATCTGCTTCTTCTTCTGCTTCTTCTTCTTCTTCTGCTTCTTCTGCTTCTTCTTCTTCTTCTTCTTCTTCTGCTTCTTCTTCTTCTTCTTCTTCTGCTTCTTCTTCTTCTTCTGCTTCTTCTTCTTCTGCTTCTGCTTCTTCTGCTTCTTCTTCTTCTGCTTCTTCTTCTTCTTCTGCTTCTTCTTCTTCTTCTGCTTCTTCTTCTTCTGCTTCTTCTTCTTCTGCTTCTGCTTCTTCTGCTTCTTCTTCTTCTGCTTCTTCTTCTTCTTCTTCTTCCAGCTTGTACATGCAGTGCTACCACCTTCTGTTTCAGTCTGTTACTACACTCTTAAATTTCAGGATCTTACAAAGCTTCAAACGACGCATCGGCTATTTTGATAGTCGACGTAATCGTGACTAGTCAACAAGTGTGGCTCAGGCGGTAGAGCAGATCAGCTACTGACTGGAAGGTTGGTGGTTCGATGCTTGGCTTCCCCAGTCTGCCAAGTATCCTCGGGCAAGAAACTAACCCCCCGCTGCCCTCTAATGAGTCCAGCGGAGTGTGAATGCTTAGATTGCACTTAAGTATAGAAGGAAGTGCTTGTATGAGTGGGTGTGAATGTTGTATAGAGGGCTTTGAGCACTCCGGGAGAGTAGAGACGCGCTGTATAAGAATCAGTGCATTTACCATGAACAGCTGTCACACAAACCTTTACTGACGTAACTGAAAACGTTCCAACCTGGTGCACCGATGACACGATTAGGGCTGCTCGATTATGGCAAAAATGATAATCACGATTATTTTCACTGAAATTGAGATCTCGATTATTTGACGATATTTATTTAACCCTTTACGACCTACCATAGAACCAAGTCCACCAGAGCTTATATTATATTTTTACTGATTTTGGAGATACACCAATTTTTATATACTGCAGAAAAAATGAAAAACAATCCTATGATGCAAATTTGCAAAGAAAACAGCAGGTGCATCAAAATAAACTATTTCCAGCAGTGAAGTTTGAGTTCTAAGCATCCCAGCAACTATTCAGAAAAGTCAAACATGACTTATAAAAACACCAGTATAGGCTTTTAAGGCCTACAAGTAAAAAAACTACATTTTCCGCGAAAATGACGTCACTTCCAGTTTCGGACAGGAAATGGCGGACATGCGATCGTTCGCGCTGACGTCTGTTTCACTGTGGGAAGTGTTACCAACAGCTGATGGGATCGGCAAAGCGTGTTTCTGGAATATTATGTTTTTGTTGCTGCAAGCGCTTTTTATGCAGTTTTTGCAAAGCTATATGTGGAAGGAAACCGTGACCGAGGACAAGCTGATGGCATCAGATGTAAGTACAACTCCTCCGGTTTCATATGCAAAAACAATTATTGCGCTAGCTTACAAGGTTCCGGTTCTACAGGGATTTAAAAATAGTTACACAACACGGAGCGTAAAATTTGATTAATTGAGCAGCCCTAGACACGATCGTTGGTCACTGAGCACAGTGTGGCTCAGATACGGAAGAAAGCTACTAACATCACTGCTGTCCTCTTTCTACAGCTGGTAGCAAACCAGGTGGAGCGGATACGACAAGAGGAGGCCTGTCCGCACAAAGTCATGAACCATGCCAAGGAGGTTGCAGAGCAGCTCTTCAAAAATGTGCGTTTCATCGATTGAACTTTCTTACGGTTTCTGTTTGTCGCCATTCCTCCGTTCTTCCTTCAACGATCGCCGTCTTTCTGTTTTCTCAGGAGAATCCCTACCCCGCTGTGGCCATGCACAAAATCCAGCGACCGTCAGAAAACAGTCAGAACAACGCACAGAATCGGGCGCCGTTCCCCATGCTGGACGACGTAGCGGTGCAGCTGTTCATCGATCACGCTGCTGCCAAGCTCAAGACCGCACCTCCCGCCGTCAAGCCGGAGCTCAAGAGCATGGTGCCATCTGGGCCGCCGCTGGGTGAGCTGTTCTTAGCATGCACGTGACCCGACTGCAAACTCATATCGGCCGAAGCCTCAGTGTGGTGAAACTGTAACGTGAGGTTAACTGAAGGCGGCCAACACCCGCTCTGAGTTGGCGCTGACCCTGCTTACGTGCATCTTAAACTTCCTGTGTTAACCTCATACAGTCTGACAGTGCGTGCGTAGGAGGCGTAGCTTCTGTGCTGTGGCGAGTCTGACGCCCTTTGCTCCACAGGAGATATCGTGGACAGGAACGGCAACGTGATGGCGAACAGCGCTCGCAGGCTGGAGGTGGTCAGGAACTGCATCACGTACATTTTTGAGAACAAAATGCTGGAGGCCAAGAAGGTAAAGACGCGTGTGTGTCTGTGACGCACTCACAAACTTTGTTCGGTCTGCAGGCTGTTTTTGTGTGTTGATCGTGGTCGTTTGTCACGTCGTCTGTGCAGCTGATGCCAGCGGTGCTGCGGGCGTTGAAGGGTCGGGCAGCTCGCGTGTGTTTGACTCAGGAGCTCAATCAACATGTCCTGCAGAACCGAGCTGTGCTGGATGACCAGCAGTTTGACTACATTGTGCGCATGATGAACTGCACCTTACAGGTGAGCCGGCACACAAGGGGCCTGATAGTGTCGAAGCACACCACGAGGACGTGCCTGTGGGCGTCACAAAACAAGCCGCTGAACGGCATTATGGGAAGTGTTCAGAGTGTGACCCATACTGACATCAGGTGGCAGCTTTGACTTCCTGTAGAATGGATTCAGCCTCGTCAGAGTGACAGTAACAGCTGTGTTACTGTTGTTCACTCGTCAGGTTTCCACAGCTGCAGCTCGCCGACCTGGCTGTTGCCAGAGCAGATGCTCTTAAACACGAGCCGCTTCTTCTGTTGGAGGTGTATACAGGCTGATCACATGTCATAGAAGTCTTTGCAGGTCAAGCGTGAAGCCTCACACACGTCTCTGTGCTTCGTTGTTTTGGAGCTCAGTGCTTTCCTGCTCTTTCTGTTCAGGACTGTTCACACATGGATGAACACGGGATCGCGGCGGCGCTTCTTCCCCTGGTCACAGCCTTCTGCAGAGTGAGTGCATCCTTCCTAAAATGAGAGTTCGCCCACACTGTACAGCTTGAGGTGTTACTGAGCCTGTGATTGGACGTCTGTGTTCTGTCTGACAGAAACTGGGAGCAGGCGTCACCCAGTTTGCCTACAGCTGTGTGCAGGAGCACATGGTGTGGACCAACATGCAGTTCTGGGAGGCCATGTTCTACAGCGACGTGCAGAACCACATCCGACACCTGTACCTGGAGACGGAGGACGGAGGGCAGCACAACAACTCGGTGAGCAGAGCGCCCGCATGTCCCATGCTCCGCACACGTGATTAAAAGTTCACCGTCTAACTGACGGAGCTTTGTCCATCCCGATGTGTTCTCAGGAACAGCACGTCGCCTCGGGCAACAGAAGGGAAATCGGCGCCCTGGAGCTGGCGTCAGAGCAGAGCCGGCTGTGGCCGACGCTCAGCAAAGAAATGCAGATGGAGCGCGTGCAGAAGGAGGAGAGCACGGTATTCAGCCAGGCCATCCACTACGCCAACAGGATGAGCTACCTGCTGCTCCCGCTGGACACCAGCAAGAACCGGCTGCTGCGGAGCTCCGGCCTCGGAGACGTGGAGAGCGTCAGCAACAGCTACGTCACAAACAGGTAGGAGCGCCCGTCTGCCCACAGAGGGCGCGCCCACAGTACAAACAAGTCTTTAGAAACATGTTTTTATCTTCACACAATCCAGCTAAGCATGTCTTAGTGTCATCAAACACTGTCACACTCAAAGCGGCTGATTGGCTGAGACATAAAATGTCTGTTTTTGTCACATTCACTTTGTGTTTAGTAAGACAGGCTTTTATTGTGAAATCCCAACATCTGTCTTTAAAACAGAGACCGTTCCTTTTATTCTGTGACCAGCACGGGCATCGCCCATGAGTGTGGAGTTATTGTTTACATCGAGTTGTTCGATCAGCTGGGGCTTCGTCCGTGCTCAGAGCGTGTGTTTGTGTTGCAGCATTGCAGGCAGCATGGCGGAAAGCTACGACACGGAGAGCGGCTTCGAAGACGCAGAGAGCTCAGACGTGGCCAACTCTGTGGTGCGCTTCATTAACCGCTTTGTCGATAAAGTGTGCAACGAGAGCGGCGTGACCAACGAGCACCTCAAAGCTCTCCACGCCATGATACCAGGTATGGACGAATCGCCGCGTCTGCCTCGTGTCAGCCACACGCATGAAGCACTCGAGCCTCACGCTGTCTCTGCACTCTCACTCTGCAGATATCGTTCAAATGCACATCGAGACGTTGGAAGCAGTCCACAGGGAGAGTAAGAGACTGCCTCCCATCCAAAAGGTAACCAATTCATGTTTTTACATCCCACTGGACAAAGGCCATGCAGAACCCCAACCGGCCCCGCCCACTCCCCTCTTCACCAATCCCTTCAGCTCAGGCTCAAAGCGCCACGGCAGGTACGTCTGTCAGCTGCAGACAGAAGCGTGTGACTCGCAGCACGCCGGAGCCGTGCATGTGGGGTGTGCGGTCTGCTATCTGAGGCCGGAGCGGCTCTCCCAGGGCCTTCAGAGCTGCGTGCCTTCCATCTGAAGGGTGCTGTTCATG